>NC_142953.1:16750727-16782636 GCF_046866305.1 Octopus bimaculoides
TTAATGCAGTAGTGACCTGCCTGAGCAAATTTGCCATTTAATAAAAAAAATTTCATTAAAATCGGATGAAAAATGTGGTAATGCATAAGAAGCATACACAGACATTTTGAGTTTTATAGATATAGATAAGATATATATATATATATATATATATATATACTAGCAGAAATACCCAGCATTGCTTGAAATTAAAATGGCATAGTTTGTATATAATATATTACAGTTATATTGAAATATGTGATATGGGAAAATGCAGCATTGACAACAAAACATTTGTGAAGTAAATTGCCAGGCTAATTCGATTAAGCAACATGCCATACGTCTGTTTGGAGTATTTCAGGCCCTAACCTGGCATGGAAAATTGGAGGTGGGGGTTATGTGATTTTTGAATGCACTGAAAAGCTGTCAGTGGATAGTCTCTCCTTTGCAGCAGTCGGTGCTGTGTCTAACACAAGCCATGATCTGAAATTTTTACACTTCCATCAGGTTTGTTGTCCTACATCACTCAAAGTAAATTCTGAGGAACTGTGGTTGTTCATTTGTTAGTAACAGGGAACCAATGTAGTGTTAGACTTGCCCTTGAACTTTGACGTCAGCATAAATTATCTTCTTAGATGCACCAAACGATATCATTTGAAATGCAAAGTTGTATTGTCTGATATTGTTCAGAAAATCCTTTGACTGGATGGAAATGCCTTCTAGAAGATCCATAAGCAGTTGAGAAGGAGCTGGTAGTGGTGGCGATGTTACCTGACCGCCTGAGCAGCACATACCATTTGTTTCATTAGAACATTTTAAAGCTCTACATAAACGACAATTTGTGTTTAGCACACCAAATTTGGACAGAGTTATTTTTATAAGAATGGGATGGATCATGCCTGAAAATAGCTTCAGAAGTTGTGAAGAATGAATTTGTATGCAGTCTGTTTCGGAGAGCTATTCTACTGGACCTCTGTCTAATCATTAAAACATTGATTTAATGATCCAGCATTAAGTGCTGCAACATGCATTTGCTGATGTTGAGAAAATCTCATCTCTCTTCAGACTCTTGCCTTTGGTTTTCTGCAATCCTCCTTGCTTTTTTATACTTGTTTCTGGAGAGATTATGTCTTTTCTGTGTTTCTCCCGCTCATTCCGTAAAAAATTATTTGAAGAGAGCAGAAAGAGAAAGCGAAAAGAACACAGAAAGAAAATGAAAGACGTATGTACGCCTATATGAGATGGCCGTGTGTGTGTATGTGCACGTTCGTGCATGTATGTGTGTGAGAGAGAAAGAGGGTGAGAAAGAGAGCTAGAGTGAGTGAGTGAAGGTATGTGTCATGATGATTGATGTCTTTTAAGGTACACACACATATAGAAAATGTGACGTCATAGTATAAAATGTTTACGATAGTTGATTTATGGAAAAGATTTATGTTAAATTTTTGAAATGCAAATACGTGAATGGAAATTAAGTTTAATTTGTAGCCGAAATAGTACTGAAATTTTTGATACTTCATACGTCAACATCTTTAACTCGGTTTTGTAATGCATAAGGAATATATATATATATATATATATATATATATAGGACACACTTCTTTCAAACTGAAAGTATTATCTTACATTACAATAGAGATGTAATACTGAAATAGTGTAAGATATAAGAGATTGCTCTGGGCTTGCACTAGGCAAGAAGTTGGAAATTATTTTGGCCCATGACACTGCATGAACCTTGCCTTTTGTATTTGACGCCTGTTACTTTAAGTTTTTTATTTCAATTTTATGTATATATGTATGTATGAGCCAATGAGGGAGACCTCTACATGGTAGCTAGACCTGGTAGAAATAGCAGCCAAATCTCCCTCAAAACACCCTACTGTCTTAATCCAACAATCCTGTAGTTTGAATGAGAAACTGTAACTAAAGATTAAGATTATTTACCTCAAAATTTTACATGTTTTAATAGCAATCAATTTTTTCTCTTTTTTACTTTCCTCATAGTTTTCCATGTCAGATGTAAAGGTGAAGAGGGCTGACTTGGACGGTGTTAAGTAGTGGAGATGATTGGTGATTGTATGTGGTGGTTACTTTTGACTGTTTCTTCTCAATAAGGATAATTGATTGATGACGAATCGTAACACAATATATATACAACTTCAAGAGGAATTGGATGTCATAAGAAAGACAGCAGAGCGACGGTTTTGGCTGACTGTCATTCTGTACTCCCCTTGTTGCTAGTGAAATGGTATGTGCCAGCTGTCTGAGCAACTGGTTGATTTTAATGACAGAACAAACAGGACAAAAAGATTACAAAAATAGCGATTCTCACCTTGAAACTAACTATTTCTCATGTACCCATGTTTAAAATTTCAGCGCAATCGGATGAACAATACTCGAGTTATAAGCGCACAAACAGACAGATAGACAGACAGAATGGATTTTATTTATTAAGATATATATATCGAGAGAGAGAGAGAGAGAGAGAGAGAGAGAGAGAGAGAGAGAAAGAGAGAGAGAGAGAGAGAGAAAGAGAAAGAAAAGGAAAATAGGGACTGAAAAAATCTAAGTGAATACCCTTAGTAAGTAGTCTATGCAATGTACCTGGTTAACAGAATGTCCGTTGAAGAGTACATTGATCCATATGGTTTAGATATATCTTGTTACAGGTACTAACTGTAAATCCAAAGTTCTTCACCAATTGACAGATTGGTACGTTAATCACAAAGTATAATAATAATCAAATGAAGAACAAAGAGTTATATTCTTTTGTGACTATTCACATGTGTCAAAAACCTTGTGTAATTGTATCCATGTCCTACAATGGTTTATATACATAAACAAGCAAGTAATTAATCAATCAATTAATTAGATAGTCATTCCACAAAGTTTTCCCATCAGAGCTTAAATGTTACTCCTTTAGATTGTTTGTCAAAGACTGCTACAAACAACAGTTAGTAGGATAAAGTATTACATATCATTTTACATTTTCTTATTTGTTACCTATATCATGGTTGATGATCGAACACTGCTCAAATGACCTGAACATTAAATTCAGAATTCATCCTCTTGTCACACGCTTCCTACACAAATCAGGTTCTCAACATGAGCACATTGCAACACATTTACCTTAGGTAAGTGCCTTTTATTATAGCCCGAGTAGACTGATGCCGTGTGAGTGAATTTGATAGACAGAAACTGTGGAAGCCTGTGGCGAGCTGGCAGAATCGTCAGCACGCTGGACGAAATGCTTAGCGGTATTTCATCTGCCGTTACATTCTGAGTTCAAATTCCGCTGAGGTCAACTTTGCCTTTCATCCTTTTGTGGTCGATAAATTAAGTACCAGTTACGCACTGGGGTCGATCTAATCAACTTAATCCCTTTGTCTGTCCTTGTTTGTCCCCTCTATGTTTAGCCCCGTGTGGGCAATAAAGAAATAAGAAACTGAAAAAAGCCTGTGGTGTATATATAGGTAAGTGTATGTGTCTTTGTCTTTGCCCACCCACCACTTGGTAACTGGTGTTGGTTTGTTTATAGCCCAATATCTTAGTGGTTCAGCAAAGAGCGACCAACAAAATAAGTTCCAGATGTAAAATAAGCATCAAAGCTGATTTGTTTGAATTCAACCATTCAAGGCAGTGCTCCAGCAGGGCCACAATCCAATGCTTGAAACCACAAATAAATATATGTATCATCATCATCATCATCATCATTTAACACCCTGCTATGCTGGCATGGGTTGGGCAGTGTGACGGGAACTGGAAAGCTACGGGACTGCGCCAAGCTTTACTGTTGGCTTGGACATGGTTTCCACAGCCAGATGCCTTTCCTAATACCAACCACTTTACAGAGTGTACTGGGTGCTTTCATGTGGCACCAGCAGCAGCAGCAGCAGTGAGGTTGCCAAATAACTTCCAAGAAGGAGGAAAAGTATTGAAGTATTGAGGGGAAGTAGCTTTGTGGCAGGCGAGGAGAAGTTAGAGTATGATAGAAGGATAGAAAAAAGTGACCTACAGTAGAGGAGATACATGGCTAACCAAATTGGAGAAAGAGAAGATGATGAAGATGTGATGGGGAGAGAGGTACTCTCAAGTGACAGACAGGTGTATATAAGTGAGATGGGGCCAAGCATTGGATAGGGCATGTGGGTGGGTGAGATTGTGAAGGGGGAGGGGAAGGAATGTAGTGAGCAGACACAAATAGAGGAAGGAGGTGTTAGGAGGAGATGTTGTGAGGAAGGAGATTCAACAAGAGCACATCATATGCAGGTAGATTGATGAGGGTGTGAAGGGAGAGTGGGAGTTGTTAAGAAGATGGGTTGTGGGGAGAGGTTTCTCGGGGAAAGATTTTATGCGGGAAGTGGGAGAGGTATGGACATAAAGGATACACTTTTATAGCTCCGATTTTTTTAAAGCTGGACAGGTCTTCTTGAGCACAACAAATCGCCAATCATCTCAGTCATTTGTCATCTCCTCTGTGAAGCTCTACATCTGAAGATCATTTTGCATCCCCCACCCCCAGTGTCTTCTTCCTCCACATGTTCCCTCCATGTTTTGACGTTGATACTTCTTTATGCAGCTATCTTCATCTGACGACTCATATACTCAATTTTCCTTTGAACACACATTTGCACTGTTGTACAAACACACTGATATTGCACATCCAGCAGAGCATGCTGGCTTCACTTCTTTCAATCCTCTGTGTGTGTGTGTGTGTGTGTGTGTGTGTGTGCGTGCGTGGTGCGTGCGTGCATGCAAATTATTTTCCCTTTTATTTCATCATGAGTAAAAAAGCGATGAAAACCAGTAGCATATTTAGAAAAAGATGATGAGTGGAAACTTTTCATCTTTCCAATATCATCATGTGATTGCATGACCAACCAAGACTATCAGATGTTGTTACACATCACTGGTCACAATGCACTTTGCATTGTTTTAGCCTTTGAATGATGCCACCCTGCTGCCTAGGCAAGCAAGGCCAACATTCCGTTCTGATTGAAAGGGGACTGGACCAGCATGAAATGAAGTGTCTTGCTCAAGAATATGTGCCACCCAGTCTGGGAATTGAACCCATGATCTAGCAGTTGTGAGTGCAACAGCCTAACCACTACGTCACAAGCCGTCACTTTCAATATTTTATATATACATACATACATACATACATACATACATACATACAGGGTGCAGTGGATATATTGTCATCTAAATTACGCAAAAAGAAAATATATATGACAAACTGGTGGGATGGTTAACATTCAATGTTCAAAAGAAAAATCAAACAGCGTTTCAACTCTGTGTGTGTATGTGTGTGCATGTACAAGGGAAGTATGTGAATGTATGTGAACATTGACAAGTGTATTGATTTACCATCCATATTTATAAATAAAATATTACAATTAGTTGTCATTTTTGACGGCATGGGGCCAGCTAGTATTTTAATATTTTGCATAGGCATAGTGATTCTATTAGAATCACTATGTTAGAACTCAATATACGTGTTTCAGAGAAAAGCATTAGTTGAGTACAAAGGGATTACATAAATAACAACAAGAAGTTATGTTATAAACTTCAGTAGCTTACAACTGTTTCTGCCATAAGATGCAATGCACTCACAGTTGAGTACCACTTTATAGCTTTGTCAGAGCTTCAAAAATGAAGCAAGTATGACTGCATCCTATAGCAGAAGAAACAGCTACAAGCCAATGAAGTTCATTACCTCATGTCTTTTTCCCTTGTCATTTATATATATATAAAACAAAACAAAAACAATGTTCTCTCATAAACAAAATTCCCCAAAAACATCTGTTTTATATAAATAAGCAAGATATCTGTATATTCACAGAATTGTATTTGATATGTTTGAAAAACGAACAAAAGCGTTAATATGAAAATGAAGATATAATAAAATAAAAGTTTTTTCCAAAATTCTGACGATTTTTTTTTCAATATTCAATTCTGTACATCACACCTAACACTACACACACACATATATATATATATATATATATATATATATATATATATATATATATATATATATATAATAATGTCATGGCAGATACTGATGTCATGCAAATGGTACCTGTGCCAGTGGCATGTAAAAGCACCCATTACACTCTCAGAGTGGTTGGCATTAGGAAGGGCATCCAGCCATAAAAACCATACCAAATCAGACTGGAGCCTGGTGCAGCCTTCCAGCTTACCAGCCCTGGTCAAGCCATTCAACCCATGCCAGCATGGACAACAGACATTAAATGATGATGATGATGATGATGATTATATACTCACACACACGCATACATATTCCAACACAATTAGTTATTATGATACATTATTATATTAATTAGTGCAGTATAAATCTATAATACATACATGCAAGGTAAGCCAAAGATCAAGAAGTGAGCCACAATAACATTTGTACGTTTAGAGAAAAATTGTGTGCATATATTGATCACATCTTTCTCATGATTACATTAGTTATTTATTTCATTTGATATTTTTACTGTTCAGATAATGGCTAGAAGGTTCTTTTGCCAGGGTTTTTTTTTTTTTTTTGTTAACATTGATTCTTTTATTTATTTAGTCAACACTGAGTGGTACACAGATAATGTAAACAATATTGTGGGCAAATTCAGAAAAGAACATCTGTACATCATCATCATCCGTTAATATGCATGTTCTAAGCTGATAGAGATTGGACTAATGTTATAAATTGGATTAAACCAAAGAAAAAGAGGGGACAGAAAGTAAAGCAAGAGAGCAATGAAAGCCAGAAGTTCATGATGTCTAATACATAGGGAAAAAAAAAAGACAACAAGACAGAAAAGAATCATAAAGAGGAAATGAGTGAAGAGGCAGACTTTCAGGAGTGGAGTTGGTGAATTCCAGGAAATGTGGAACTTTTGAAGGATGCAGCGTCCTGACAGCTGATGCAAGAATGAAACAACATTAACCCCTTAGCATTCAGAAATACTCTGTCAAATGGAATGCTTATTGATCCACAACATTTTGAATTAATTATGCAATACCTTGTAGCTTCCAGATTTTGATGATGTGATTGTTTAGTTTCAGAATGACATTGTAGGGTAGGTGTGAGATGCCAAATCCAGCCAGTTTGAAGATAAAACAGGAAGAATATTTGATATCATCATCATTTAACATCTGTTTTCTATGCTGGCATGGGTTGGATGGCTTGACAGGAGCTGACAAGACCAGGATCCACACCAGGCTCCAGTCTGCTTTGGCTTGGTTTCTACACCTGGATGCTTCTTATGTGACACCATCACCAGTGCTTTTTATGTGGCACCATCACCAGTGCTTTTTATGTGGCACCATCACCAGTGCTTATGTGGCACCATCACCAGTGCTTCTTATGTGTCACATTTAAATGCTAAAAGGGTTGAAGACATGTTTGTGCTAAAATATTTTTATTTAATGTTTTCTTTTAGTCAAAAGGGAAATCAGTGCCTCTCACTCTTTATAGAGCCTGAGTCAAGTGGGTGGACAGGTGAGAAGTTCAATACCATATTGGGGTGGATGGAATACTAAAGTGGTCCGAGCTAAGAGATTTAGACAGAAATATTTGTGGGAAGGGGTTTATAGAGAAAGGTCTGAGGCGAAGGCTTAGAAGACTGAGACGAGAGTATTTAGCAAAGTAGAGCATTAATGAACTACTTTACATTCCTCCTTGTTATGTTAGTTGAGTAAAATGTAAATAACGGGCTTAGAATAATTAAACACTTCACAGACCATAATTCACAATGTGCCAGAAAGAATGCACACATAATATATATGTATACACACACACACACACACACATATATTATACAGCATTACAGGCATGTATGCCCACTTAGTGGTGAAAAGGACAACAATGAAGGAGAGATTTATGCAGTAAGTAGTTGAGATGGGGTTGGTTGTGGTGCTTAGAGTATGTGAGAGCTCTTGATAAGGTACAGAATGATTGAGCAAACTTGACATGAAAATCAACAGTTTACAAGCTTATAAAAATGCAATCCCAGTTTGTTTCATTATATATGGATGGATGGATGGATGGATGGATGGGTGCGTGTTTTTAAATCTCAGATTGTATTTATGTGATGGCATGCAGATAAAAAAAAAAGTGCCAACATTATTTTTGTTGTTGTTTAACCCTGGGCCAACACTGAGAAAACCTATGATCACAGGCATTCCAACTGCAACTATCACATCTTATTTTTTCAGACTGTACTTCTAAGATAACATTACCCTCTCTCTCATTATATATATATATATATATATATATATAAGCAATGTTAATTCTCTAAATGAAGTATTAACAGTAACTGCACGATAAAGTGTAGTATATTGCCACTTAAGTGTGGCTGACCCCTAGGGGTGGATGTTACTGTTGCTTTTAGCCCCAGGAGGACATCTCCTCCAGCTGGCTTATCGACACACGACTGTGTCCTGTTTGCCAAGGGTAGTTATCCCTCTCTCCAACATCTGCATATATATATATATATATATGTGTGTGTGTGTGTGTGTGTGTGTGTATATATTATATATATATATATATATATATATATATATACATAGAGAGAGAGAGAGAGAGAGAGAGAGAGAGAGGAATGGCTGTGTGATTAAGAAACTTGCTTTGCAACTCTGATTTCAGCTTCAGTCCCACTGTATGGCAACATGGGCTTCTGCTCTTGCCTGAGGCCAACCAATGCCTTCTAAGTGAATTTCGTAGATGGAAACTGTGTGAAAGCCTGTCATTTTATATATACACACACACACACACACACACACACACACATGCACATAAGTTTGTTCCCTCACTACCACTTGACAACCAGTGTTGGTTTGTTTATATTCCCATAAATTAGCAGTTTGGCTAAAGAGGCCAATAGAACAAGTATTGGACTTAAAAATTAGTACTAGGGTCGATTTGTTCAACTAAACCTTAAAAATGGTGCTCCAGCATGGCCACAATCCAATAACTGAAATGAGTAACGACAACAAAAAAAGAAAAGATATATTTTCCCCTTTTTATAACAGTGGAGTATGATTTGAGGGAGATTTAGTTGTTATTTAAGGAGGTCAAGCTACATGCAGGGCAGGGGATTCTCAACCAAAAAGTGCCCTTCACTTGACCTGCTACAAATAGCAGCCAAGTTTTTCCTCAAATCACAGCATGTTTTTGTAAAGAAAGGGTATATTAGATAATGTAATCCTAGATACACCATGCTTGATACATACAAAACCACATACGTGACAAATGCTTATTAACTTCCCTAATCACAGAGTCACACCTGTAACTATATACTTCAGAAATTCTAACCTATATACATGGAATTTTAGGTTTAAACTGGCCATACCCAGCCCAAAGCTCATTTGGGCAGTGTTCAATCATCAACCACCATATAGGTAACAAATAAGAAAATGTAAAACCCATTGGTTTTGTGTTCAAACTAAACAGAAAAATAATCACATCATTGGAATCTTGAAGCTTCACATAATTTAAAACAATTTGAATGAATAAGCATTACATTTAACACAATACCCTGAATACTAAAAGGGTAATATGATGATGATCATCATCATTTTAATGGCCACTTTTCCAGGCTTACATACATCAGGGTTTGAGTTAGACTTTTTACGACCAGACGCCCTTCCTGTTGCCAACCCTCACCTGTTGATTTACAAAAATCATCCAATGTCAAGACAAGGAGACACAAACATTCACATGCACGTGTGTGTGATTGTGTGTGTATGCATCATTATCATAAGTATCTTACATCCATTTTTGATGCTGGCATGGGTGGATGGTTCAACAAGAGTTCAACTCTGCCTTGGCATATGTCTGTCCTAATGCCAACCACTTTTACAGAGTGAACTGGGTGCTTTTTATTTATTTATTTTTTTTTATTTACATAGCACCAGCAGCACTGGGTAACTTATAGGACAAGACCCCTCAACTGGAGAGAGTACTGAGCAGGGCTTTGGAGTTGAAACAAAAAAGTTTGACTCTGGCTCTAACTTCGCTTTATGTAATAAAGTGATTGTGGTCTTCGTATCTCATAAAGCATACGCTTGTACTTTGTGTAGGCCTATATGTTATAAATGCTTTATATTAAAGAATAAAGACATTGTGAGTCGGAATCAGAGTCGGTATAGCTTTGTCGACTCCAACTCCAGCTACCTCTTAATTGTTTCCAACTCCGACTCCACAGGCCTGGTATTGAGGGACAGAAAGCAGTCTTGCAGATGGAGAAGAGAGGTTATTTATATACACATACAAAACCAAGGTGCCATGTAAAAAGCATTGTGGGTGCTGGGGCCACATAAACAGCACTGATGCTGGTGCCATGTAAAAAGTGCTCAGTACACTCTGCAAAGTGGTTGGCATTAGGAAGGTCATCCGGCTGTAGAAACCAAGTTAAAACAGACTATGGAAAACTGGTGCAGTCCCCAGCCTTGCCTGTTCCTGTCAAGCCAACCAACCCATGCCAGCATGGAAAACGAACATTAAATGTTGATATATATATACACAGCTTCCACGTACCAAATCCATTCGCAAGGTTCTGTTTGCCTCACAGCTATAATAGAAGACATTTGCCCAAAGTGCTAGGCATTAGGATTGAACCCAAAACTATATAATTGGGAAGTGAACTTCTTATCAACACAGCCAGGC
Organism: Octopus bimaculoides; assembly: GCF_046866305.1. NCBI lineage: Eukaryota > Metazoa > Mollusca > Cephalopoda > Octopoda > Octopodidae > Octopus > Octopus bimaculoides. The sequence goes on from NC_142953.1 coordinate 16,761,382, forward strand.
ATGATTTATGCACACAGTATTTCAGGTTTATATACACACAATATTTCAGGTGTATACAACGCACTTTCACAAAACAGAAAGAGGAAGGCTTCTCCAGGTCTGTTCAACATTAAAGCTGTCCAGATTCAACCAATGAGATCAGAGAGAGAGAGAGAGAGAGAGAGGGTGGGGTGGTGGTGGACCATCTGGTATCTGTCTTCAAAGCAGTGGTGGCAGTAGCAGTAATAGTGGTGGTGACAGTAGTAGTAATAGCAGTGGTAATTGTAATGCACTATTTACTAAAATATTTCAATGCAAAGAGAAATTCTTGAAATGCCAGGAATGTTTGTCCTGAGTGGTTTTCTGTTTTCATTATTCATATTCCTCTGTTACTAATTAGTATTAATAAACCCTCATCAACTTCAACAACAGCAGTATTAATCTACTGGCAAAATATTAATGAAGTCAAACCAAGGAGAGAACTGCTACATGTCCACTGGGCCTGCAAAAAATAGCAGTAAAATCTCTTTCAAACCACCACCCACCATCTTAAGAAAAGAAGGCTACGTAAGAGATGACCCTGTTTAGGGTAAACGTGTGCTGAGGGCTCTACATCTCCAAATACATGAGACAAGGCTTTATCAGATGGTGAAGAAGATCTGTAGAGGTTTTGGCCCTTTCCACTGTGATACAAGAGCTAGCTGGAAACACCCTCTGATGTAGGCAACAAAACTCCCACACAACATCAGCTGTGTTAAGTTAGAGATTTCTATCAACCTCAGTGCCCAGTCTTACTGCACTACTTGCCCTCTCTCTCTCTCTCTCTCCATCTAATAGCTTGCTTTCTCAGTATCTTCTCAAAATGCTTTTTAAGCAACAATCTCTTCTCTTCTTCCAAAACTTCTAAACATCAAGGTAAACATTACTAGATGAGATAATCATGACTGGAAGGTCACATTAGGCAATTTGACCCTAGATATTACTACTGGGATGTATTTGTTCTGTCAGAGCTTACAAGAGATTCACTATACTAGTATATATTTTTAAAACATTGCCCAAGTAAGTTCAACTCTTCCAAGAAACAATTCTCTTTCTTGAGCCAGTGATTGAGGCAATGAATGAGCATTACAATATCTTGTTTCCTTGTCTCTCCTTATCACTCATATCTATATGCGTTTGTAATGAGTTTATCCCTTTAGCATTCAGATTAGTCTGTCAAATGTAATGCTTATCTATTCACATCTGTTTTGAATTAATCATGCATTATCTTGTGACTTTGAGATTTTCGATTATGGAATTGTTTACTTTTAGAATGACAGTGTAGGGTAGATATAAGAGACTATATTTGGTTAGTTTGAACATAGAACAAATTGAATGTTTTGGCTGGATATGCCCAGTTTAAATGCTAAAGGATTATGTACATTGGAAGTCAACTTGTGATTGAGTGAGACCACTTCCTAAACTCAGTCTGTGCAAACATTCCATGAGTCCAAAACGTCGCTGTGCATCAGTTTGTTTGGCCAAGCACCTTTTGAGTGTTGGGCCTCACGGAGGCAATGACCAAAACCTTTGGCATTATGTCGTGCTTGAAAAGAAGACCCATCAAGCCAAGCAAATCGTAGTTGCAGCAGATACCGGTGTCATGCAAATGGCATCTGTTCTGGTGGCATGTAGAAGAACCCATTACACTCTTGGAGTGGTTGGCATTAGGAAGGGCAGCCACCCGTAGAAAACCATGCCAAATCAGACTGGGTCTTGACACAGCCTTCCAGTGTGCCAGCCCAGTCAAACCATCCAACCCATGCCAGTATGGACAACGGATGTTAAATGATGATGAGGATGGATAAAGTGTTGGACAACACTGAACTCTTCAACACAATCAGCTACAAAACCAGAATCCCAACAGAGTTTGAGACAACCAACAACCAACTGCACTTTAGATCTTTCTTTCTTTTCATACAAGTTTACCTTCTCCTAAAAGGAAGTTCTAATGAGAACTAGGAGTTCTTCACTCCCAGTGATGCTAATTAACTCATAGCCTGGACGCTAACAAGTGCACCTACTCTTGTTCAGAGCAGACCTTGGAACAATGATGGATGAGAGGTAATTCCACATCCTCAATACCCTGGAACTTCTCCACCAGGATGATCTACTTCAAAGTCATACCCAGGACAGCTTATACATACACACATACATACATAATATATATATCATCATCATCATCGTTTAACGTCTGCTTTCCATGCTAGCATGGGTTGGACGATTTGACTGAGGACTGGCAAGCCAGAAGGCTACACCAGGCTCCAATCTGATCTGGCAGAGTTTCTTCAGCTGGATGCCCTTCCTAACGCCAACCACTCTGAGAGTGTAGTGGGTGCTTTTACCTGCCACCGGCACAAGGGACAGTCATGCAGTACAGGCAACACCTCTTATGTCCATCTCCTATATTCCTGCCTCAAGGCTTTCCCTTCATACACGCCAGATCAATTTGATTCGTTCTCAGTCGAAAGACGCCTGTTGTTATATTCTTGTTGTTTGTACTTGTAATTGCGTTCCATGTTCTCCAGTTTTTGTCTTTGTTGTACACATTCGCTAGCTTTCTTACAAAAAAAATCTAATGCTCTTAGTTTAGAATTTTTGAGGGTAACCAGATTAAACAGTCTCAAGTGTAAGTGCCAGAAACTGTAAAGACATATGGTAACTTGACTGACAAAAGGCCACAAATGACCCATCCTTTTTTCCTGTCCCTCTAATTGTCGTTTTTCCTGTCTGCCTTTGTATCATCTTACAGTCCAGATGTTTTCTTGTCCTCTATTGCGCTTTTGTTTCATTTTTTCCCCCTCCTATTTATCATAGTCATCCAGGTCATCACAGAGGAGTTCAAGACAGGTTGCCCCTGGGAGCTCCTCTATGCTGATGACCTTGCCCTAATTGCAGAGTCACTATCAGACCTAGAGGATAAGTTTCAGGTGTGGAAGCAAGGTCTAGAATTGAAGGGCCTTAGAGTCAACCTAGCTAAAACCAAAATCCTAATAAGTAGGAAGGTAGATAAAACACAAACCCCTTCAGGTAGATGGCCCTGCTCAGTATGTAGAAAAGGAGTAGGTAGTAACTCTATAAGATGTACCCGGTGCAAGCTATGGACACATAAGAGGTGCAGCAACATCAAAGGCAGGTTAACTAGGAAGTTAGTTTTTGTATGTGGCAGATGTTCAGGTGCAATAAAGACTGTAAACAAACAGGAAACAACTTCTATCTCATTCCAGGGTGAAAAACTAGAGGTAGTCGATAGCTTCTGCTATCTGGATGACCAAGTTAGTAGTGGGGGTGGGTGCGCTGAAAGTGTAGCTGCTAGAATAAGAATAGCCTGGGCAAAGTTTAGAGAGCTCTTACCTCTGCTGGTGACAAAGGGACTCTCACTCAGAGTAAAAGGCAGACTGTATGACGCATGTGTACGAACAGCCATGCTACATGGCAGTGAAACATGGGCTGTAACTGCTGAGTACATGCGTAAGCTCGCAAGGAATGAAGCCAGTATGCTCCGTTGGATGTGTAATGTCAATGTGAATACCCGTCAGAGTGTAAGTATCTTGAGAGAAAAGCTGAACATTAGAAGCATCAGTTGTGGTGTGCAAGAGAGACGATTGCGCTGGTATGGACATGTGGTGAGAATGGATGAGGATAGCTGTGTGAAAAAGTGCCACACCCTAACAGCTGAGGGAACCCGTGGAAGAGGTAGGCCCAGGAAGACCTGGGCTGAGGTGGTGAGGCAAGACCTTCGTACATTGGGCCTCACCGAGGCGATGACTACTGACCGAGACCTTTGGAAATTTGCTGTGCCTGAGAAGACCCGGCAAGCCAAGTAAGATCGTTGCCAGTGCCCCTGGACTGGCTCTTGTGTGGGTGGCACATAAGATGCACCATTTTGAGCGAGGCCGTTGCCAGTACCGCCTGACTGGCCTCCGTAGGATTTTCGAGCAAGATCGTTGCCAGTGCCCCTGGACTGGCTTGTGCAGGTGGCACATAAAAGACACCATTTCGAGCATGGCCGTTGCCAGTATCGCCTGACTGGCCTTCGTGCGGGTGACACGTAAAAGCACTTACTACACTCTCTGAGTGGTTGGCGTTAGGAAGGGCATCCGGTTTCACCAGTCCTCAGTCAAATCGTCCAACCCATGCTAGCATGGAAAGCGGACGTTAAACGACGATGATGATGATGATGATATAATGAGAGAGAGAGAGATTTGTTTGTAGCCATGTTGGGGCACCACTTTAAAGGGTTTAGTCAAACAAAACACTAATACTTGTGTTTTGAAGTCTGGTGCTTATTTTATCAGTCTTTTTTGCTGAACAACAAAGATACTGGGACATGGAAAGCGGACGTTAAATGACGACAACGATGATGATATATATATATAACATATGTATATATATATATATATTTATTTATTTATTATTTACTATTTACATAACCAGGAAAAACACAGCTGATGACAATTGGATTTCAAACTATTGAAATCAGTGTTGATATAAATATTGATTTCAAATTTTGGCACAATGCCAGCAATTTTGTGGGTGGGGGTATGTTGATTACATCAACTGGTTCTCTTTTTTTTCTTTATCAACCCCAGAAGGATGAAGTCAGCCATGACAGAATTTGAACTCAGCTGCATTTCATTCTTCTTCATGTTCTAAGTATCTTCCCGGAAACTAACGACTCCGCTGGCTCCCCACCTTAGTGTTGATATAAATATTGAAAAAAATTATTTTCTCTCTAGAAGCATGAATCCATCTAAGGTATTGACTTTTCACAATCAATAATACAAACATCAGTATTATTATTGGTGCTACCAAAATACTTGGATAAGCAAATATTTTATATGAAGTCCAATCAAAGACATACGTTTCACTGAAGTAGTTTTAAAGTCATTTTAATACTCATATCAGTTGTTGTCACCTCATTTTATTAGCTCCTTTATTGTCATCTTATGTTTGTGTATGTATACATATATTTATGGCATTAATACTACATTCCCCCACTCCCCAACCATTTGCTTAGAACCATTTGCTACAGAACATGAATGGTGTCATTTTCAATGAAAGAAAAATGACCTTGTGAGATATATATATATATATCTTGTTTCAGTCACTGAACTGTGGGCCATGCTGGGGTTTTAGCTGAATGAATTGACTCCATAACTTTTGTTTTTTCTAAAACCTGGTACTTTGGTCTCTTATGCGAAACTACAGTTATGGAACATAAACCAACACGTTGTCAAGCGGTAGGGGGAACACACACACACACACACACACACACACACACACAGAGTATGTGTGTGCGCGCGCGCACGTGTGTGTTGTACATATCATCATCAACGTTTAACGTCCACTTTCCGTGCTGGCATAGGTTGGACGACTTGACTGAGGACTGGCGAACCAGAAGGCTGCACCAGGCTCCAATCTGAACTGGCAGAGTTTCTGCAGCTGGATGCCCTTCCTAATGCCAACCACTCCGAGAATGTAGTGGGTGCTTTTACGTGCCACAGGCAAAAGGGCCAGTCAGGCGGTACAGGCAATGGCCACGCTCAAGTGGTGTTTTTTTACATGCCCTCTGCACAGGGGCCAGTCCAGCGGCACTGGCAACGGCCTCGCTCAAATGTTTTTCCCCGTGCCACCGGCACAAGTGCCAGTAAGGCAGCAGTGGTAACGATCACGTTCGAATGGTGCTTTTTACACACACACACACACACACACACACACACACACACACACACACACACACACACACACACACACACACATGACAAGCTTCTTTCAGTTTTCTTTTACAAAATCCATTCATAAGGCTCTGGGTAGCCTGGAGTTACAGTAAAGGACACTTTCCTAAGGTGCCACACAATAGGACTCAACCTGGAACCATGTGATTCAGAAGCAAACTTCTTACCATACGGCTCCACCAACATCTATTATTATTATTTAAATGTAATTTGTAAACAATATTTCATTTATGTTCATTTCTTGACATGTCTTAGACATGTGATTATGTACACGTCTGTCTTTAATAATTCTTACTATAGGCACGAGGCCTGAAATTTTGAGAGGAGGGGCTAGTTGATTGCCTGTGATTATGAAGTCTACTCAACACTAAGATGGAGGTGGGGGATTGACTGTGTACCTAGCTGTGAACATAAACAGCCTGCAGCTATTGTAATTGTATGTGTATATATGTATGTGTGTGTGCATATATATACACATGTGTTGCATGCAATATATGTGCATATATATATATATATATATATATATATATATATATATACACAGAGATATAAAAGATACAATTATACTACTGAGCTGTGGTGATCAATGAGAAGTAATCCAATACTTCAAACAAAACCACCACATGACATGGGCAGCTAATCAATAAGGAGGAGGGGGTTGAGCATCTATACTTCATGACTTGGTGGGGGAAGACGACGACGATATAAACAAGCTCAAGAAATAAATATGTCTAAAGTGTGCCTAAGCGCATGCATGCACATGTGCATATGTAATTATGGGGTCAGGGAAAATGTAAATATACACATTTTCAGTGCAAAATCTTATTCTGTATATATACACGGTTTTAATAATATATGCTGTTTAATAAAATATACCGATTAATAATGTATACTGTTTAACAATATATACAGTTCAACACCCTTCAGAACCTGGTCTTCAAATCCAGTCAATCAAAAGTTGTTCCAACTCTGACCACCCTGTGTTTTTTGCCTATCGCTGACTACACTGACTGACATGTCCCTCCTTTGTTAAAGACAATAAGACATGATATGTGAGAAATTTGGTTGATGTTTTTAGGAGGGCAAGCAAGCATTTAGAAGCTCCATGGTTGGCTGGTTTTAATATCGGTGTTAATTGACAAGGGTGGTGATGGAGATAAAATGAAAGGGGAGAGAGAAAGAGAGCAATAAGAGGTGGATAATAAGCTGGAGGAGTGTGGAGAGTAATCAGTGGATTAACTAATCTAAATCAATGCTTTTGTCTGGGCAACTTTAGATCAAATGACATACATAACCAAATATGGTCAGGCGAGTATAATGTTGCCTCAGCAGTGACGTCAGTTATGAGTGTGTATTGGTCAGTTTAAAAAAACAAACAAAATCAATGGGGTTTCAAACCCCAAACAAAAACAAACAAAATATAAATTACTGAATGAAAGATAACAATGACTACTGCTGCTACTCCCTCCCTCCCTCGTTCTATAATTGTCCACAGTTGCTGCCATAAATACATTAACCCAATATATTTTGTTTTTTTTGCCTTTTGCATTCATTTATATATAATGATAATGCTTTCTATTGAAGGCATAAAGGCTGAAAAATTTTTTGGGGGGGGGGGGGGGTTAGAATAGTTTATTACATCGACTCCAGTGTTCAACCCCTTTCAAGACGAAAGGTGAAGTCGACTTCGGTGGAATTTGAACTCCAGAACAAAAACCCAAAAGAAATGCTACCAAGTATTTTGTCCAGCATGCTAATGGTTCTGCCAGCTCCCTACCTTGAAAACAATTCTTCCTACAGTAAGCACAAAGACAGAAATTTTAAGGGCAGGAGGCCAATTGATTCTATTGACCTCTAGTACTTGACTAGGACTTATTTTATTGACCAATGAAAAGTGAAGTTGACTTCAGCAGGATTTGAACTCATACTGTCAAGTTGGGAGAAATGCTACTAAACACTTTGTTCCATGTGCTTAATAATTTCTGCCAGCTTGCTACCTTAATTAGTCCTTTCTACTTTAGGTACAAGGCTAAATTTTGAGAGAGGGGCTCATTTTGTCTGGCATGCTAATGATTTTGCTGGCTTGTCAATTTAATGAGTTTGTTGTATGCAGTACTTAGATGCCCTGTAACATGTTGGAAAAGGATAAAAGAGAGCAACAGAGAATGGTAATGTGCCAAGTAATGAAAGACAACAATGATACACGGTACACATACAAAAAAAAAAAAAGTGGACATTAAATGTTCGTGAATTTGAAAGCCTTTTGAAAGATGCAGTGTCCTGACAGCTAAACACCAGACACAAGTAGTTTATTCCACGCTTCAACAATCCGAGCATCAAAAACATGTTGCACTACCCCAGCCCTGGATTTTATAAGTATATCCATGGGTGATGGAGATATTGAACTCAAAAAGGTGATCTGAGTGGTTTTAAAGCTGGTTGATAATCTTGTGAGATTCTATCAAGTTAGTCAACCACTAGGTGTCAAAACTTTAGTGTGTTAATGCCAATACATTCAGGATATTGTTAAGTGATTGATAGAAGGTACTTTGTTTGGTTACACATCTCTGGACAGCTTCTAGTAGAGTGATATTCAGGGTAAGATGAAGAGTGGGGGGATGCAGGTTGGAGATGCAAATGAAATGTGGACATACCATGGTGATGTATGTGTGTGTGTATCATCAACATCCTTTAACATTTGTCTTTCCACACTGGCATGGATTGGACAGTTTGAACAGAGCTGGCAAGCGGGAGAGCTGCACAGGTTCCAGTCTGATTTGGCTTGGTTTCTATGGCTGGATACCCTCCTTAATGTCAACCACATTACAGAGTGTGCTGGGTGCTTTTTACATGGCACCAACAGGACTCTTGCAGGCTGATCCCCTTCATGGGGGGAGCAACCATAACACTTCTGCTGTGGAGGAAGGGTCTTCTTGAGATATAGATATATATAACATAGAAAGATATATAGATAAGCTTTAAATAGATAGCAGGTGAACAGCTGACAAAGGTCTCGTTTGAAAACAAAGGAAAAACAATTAGATTCATAAGTACTAACACTTTGCTAGGTTCTATCCAAGTTTTATTCAATTACATGTCAAAATATACACAAAAGACTGAACTTTATTATTATTATAGTAATAATCATAATAATAAATATGTTAACCCTATTCACTGTGAAGATTAAAATGTGAGATTGTTTGGCTTACACAAAAGGTCATCAAGTACATCATAAACACTGTCAACATATTCAAGATGTGAAGAATTACTCGTTAAAAAAATTACACAAAAAATAAATCTAATTAGTTTCAAAGTAAAAATTAGAAGAAAAAAATAAAACAACAATTGATGCATTAATAATAATAGTTTCAAATTTTGGCACAAAGCCAGCAATTTTAGGGGAAGGGGGGGTTTAGTCAATTACATCAACCCCAGTGCTCAACTGGTACTTATTTATCGACCCTGAAAGGATGAACGGTAAAGTCAACCTCGGCAGAATTTGATCTCTGAACATAAAGATCTGGAAGAAATGCCACTTAACATTTTGTCCAGAGTGCTAACAATTCAGCCATCCTTAATAAGGAATTTGATAAAAACTAAAACTGGATACACACCAAACAATAAACATCATTTAAAAGAAATGAAAATTAGAAAAAAAAAAAATCATTCTATGTTGGTATACACTGAATGACAACTCATTACAATCATTTTCTCAATCTTGTGTCATCTATGAAACGAGATATTTAGTGATCTAATTTCATCAATTCCTTGGTTGTTTGTGCAACCCAACCCACTATCTTTCACATTCTTCACACACACACAAAACATGGCAGGTATCCTCTCTCCCTTTCACTCACCAATATCAATACTTCTTTCACATACTGAAGGTCAAACAATACATTTTTAAGGAGGGGCTCCTGTTTCAGATAAAGTTTTATGTGTGTGTGTGTGTGATTGTGCATGCTATCACTGCACACATGCAATGAAACTTTACACAGGTGTGTCCAAAACCACGAAGGTGCATCAGAATGAAATATACATTTTGGGTTTGGTAAAACTCTTAGGGTCTGTCAAAAGCCCTAAGACTCACAAGAATGGGGCTTCACTTGGCTTCCATGGCATATAAAAGACTAAAATTATATCAGTCCCACTTGAATGGGACCAGTCTGTTGAGTGGACTGGAGCAACATGAAAAAGTGTTTTGCTCAAGAACATAATATGCTGCCCAACCTGGTAATTGAAACCATGACCTTACAATCATGAGTGCAACACCTTAAACCATTAGGCTACTAGGTTAACATAATACAGAAAATAAAGTTCTGTTTTGGCAATGCAGGAGAAAATACTTTAGATGGTAGGGGATGATTGTTGAGGGAGATTTTGGCTGCTATTTCAAGCAGCTTCAGCAAAGGCATAGAAACTCCTTCATTGATTGGTTGTTCGATGTACTGGGAGAAATGGCTCAAAGTGGGTGAATCATCAAACGAGAGGGGGGAAGTTAATTAAAAGAATAGTCGTGTGTGATAGGGTAAAGCAGGGAGGGACAAGTGTTACATAGATACAGGATAGGTGACATGAGGAAAATGCGCCAATTGCAAATTGATAGTGGAAAGACGTGGAATGAAAGCTAAGACATCACTATGAAGAAAATCATAGGGCTACTCGTGCTGTCCCATGAACATGGAAGATGAAAAAAACAAAAGGTGAACAAATCAAATAATGGTTTCCTAAACACAAGACAAAAACTGTTAAGACAGAGCCGTTTGGTGGCTCAGTCATTGATGACACCTGGTGAATGAAATATAATACAGCCTGCTCAAGCTGAGCTTATCCAAAGCCATATATACACTCCATACACAAAGACAAACTTGGACCCTGACAGGATCTGAACATTAACAAAAAAAAAAAAAAATCAATTTAAAAATACACAACAGAAAACCATTTTTTATTTTTGTCTTTTCCAGCAATAAAGAGGACAGTCAAAGATTTATTACTATTATTATTATTATTAATAATAATAATAATGATGGTGTTCAAATACATATTTCAAAGTCAGGAAAAGTAAGCAAAATAGCTATTTTTTATTGTGATGAACAGAAATTACAGGTAACATTAATACTGTTGTATTTGAGGAGATAATTAGATATCTATGAAGATATACAGATATATACCTGTAGATAACATATACAAGATATATATCTATGGATGCGAGATATCTACCTGCAAATATCTTACAAGATATAGAGATATCTACTTGTAGATATACAATGTAGTTAGTTAGTTATTTATTTTTATATATATATATATATATATATATATATATATATATATATATATATATATATCTATAGATATCTTATACAAGATACAGATATCTTTAGATATCTTACAAGAGATATCTCTAAGAGAGATGCTTAAACAAAGAAAGATAAACTGTGAGAATGCCAAAAAAAAAAGCATAATAATAAATAGACAAGTCAAAGGAAAATATATTTGGTGTGTTAGTTATAAATAGTTTAAATATAAAAAAAAGGGTGACATTTTTTCTCTCTCTGGTTATCTTCAATCACCAGTTTTTTTGTTTTTTTTTCGTAAAAATTTCATCACTTATTTATTTGATGAGCAAAAATAATACACTTTAACATGACTAGAGCAATAATTATCATTAATTTATTAATTGTGAGGTTAAAATAAATTGATTGCAGAGAAATACTGTGAATTAACTCTCAAAACTTAAAAATGTTTAAATGATAAAAAAAATATAAAGTAATTTCTGTTGGTTGATCAAATTTTAATTATAAAAAAAGAATATAAATTTTACACATTTTTAAAAAATCATAAATTGAAATTGTAGAAACAGAAAAAATATATAATAATACTGTCCCATTACCTTTTCTCTCTCTCTTTTTTTGTTTTTTTGCCACAATTTTGCAGTTGGGATCTAAAACATCACCACATCAGATCTATCCATTATTCAAAGAGAGTAAACAGACATATGCATGCACACACACACACTGGCACATTAAATAACAGTAATGCCACTTAATAGATTGAAGTAATATTAGTCATAGTAGTTGTATAGTGTGCCCAGACAACACTATATAATACTTGTATTTATATGAAACAAGTAACACATGGTGGCCACCACTATCAAACTGCCTTAAATATATTCTTTCAAGAATATAAAACTGAATTAACATTATCAGCTTTCTCAGTTACCAATCTTACTTTTATTGCATAATTTTATTTTCTCCAAACGAATTTGAATAAAAATCTAATTTCAACAATTAAATTTTAATTAATTAAAAGCAAGTGTCAAACACACACGCACACACACACACACAAACACTATTTGGTTTATTAGGGATAGATCATACCTTAAAAAGGGTAATTTTGTTTTGTTTTATTTTTCAATTTTCTTTATAAGGAAGTGCAGGAAACAGGATATTGTAACATTCACACCTATCCTCATCATCCCAGACCCCAAATACAATTGTGGCATAAATAGGGAGAGATAGGGACTTTGAGCTGGGATTGAAACTGGATTACAAAATTGGCCTAGTGAGTGAAAGCTTATACCATTTTTCTGGAAACATTTGCAAAAGAGCAGAGCTCCCTATTTGTGTACTCTTACAAAAAAAAAAATAATAAATAAACCACTCTCATTTTTTTAATCTGAGTATTTTAAAGAATCAAGGAAGCACTGATGTGGATATTATAATAAAGATAGCAATTCAGATTATAATTTGAGGGGAGGGGGAGAGTTTAAAAATAAAATCAAAAAGTGTTGTGTGTGAGAGAAAGAGTAGAAAATTCAGAAACTTATGCTCTTTCAATGTGAATTCCACCAAGGAAATTATCAGGGGTTTGTTTTATTTTATTTTAATTTTTTTTTTGTTTAATATATTTATCAGATATCAAGCAAATGAAGGCACAAGAAAGACGATTGGTCCAAGAAAGACAATTGGTCCAAAGAGTCTAAATTTTGGTAGGTATTTACTAATAACACAAGCAGTCCTCCAGATGTCCCATTCCACTTTAGTCTCTATGAGTTCTATGTTTTTAGACTAAATTTTAAGTGTATGGCATGTGTGTATTCCCCTGACAGTTCTTGAAACTTTGCTTGACTTTCATTCATATTCCTCAAACTTTTCAAAGTTCAAGGAATATGAAAAATCAAACAAATGAATTTTTGAGACTGCCAATAATAATTGCTTTTACTGTTGACAAAGATCTACATCTCTCCCTGCACCCCCCTACCCCCACCAAAAAAAACCCTTACCACATTCCACTGATTCTTTGTTTCTGATACAACAAATAGAATTCAAGATATTTAACCCTTTTGATACCAATCCACATGAGACCACCCCCACTGGTTCTATGATGCAAACTTCCTGTTTTAATGTGAACTAAACCAAAACCTTCTATGAAAATTTCAGGTTAATTTAATGTTCCGAACACCAGTTTAATAACGACAAAGTTATTTTCAAAAGGGTTAAAGTAATCTAAGCTAAAACCTACCATCAACATTTCCTGTTATGTTCTAAACATTCAATAATGAGTTGCTTCACTAAATACTTTGCTTTTTAAAAAAAAAAAAATTAACTGAAACGTAAGCAGTTGTAATTTCAACAGAAATAATCTAACGAAAGAATTAAACTCCTCTCCTATAAACAGCTGACTATTCCAATATAGAAAGAGAAGGGAGAAAAAAAATGCATTTGCAATGAAAGAATGTAAATGTGGAGATGTAAGAAAAATAGGTGTGTATTAAAAGAAGGAAAAGTGCTTGAAATGATTGTTCAAATCTAAGCATGGGAGCAGTGTTGCGTTCTTTTTGTTTTTTTAATCTCACTTCCTTTCTATTTCCATCCTAAACAATCCATTTGCCAGTTTTACACTAATCTACAGAACTGTATTCTGTAACCCACCATTTTTAATAACCTGCATTATACCACTTTTGGTTTTTACACAATACAAAAAATGTCCAGTTATTGTTTTCTTTTGTTAAAAAAAAAGTGTTTATTTTTTTAAAAATTTCATCCTCCTATCATAATTTTAAGTCTGAAACTTTCAATATGTTCCAAACAACAGAATCAGTTTATTTTACTAAAGTATTGCAAAGTCCATGATTATTTTTAATATAAATTGGAAAAATGGACAAGCAGGGTATTTCATCAGAAAAACTGGTGAGGAATAGGTGAAAGAAAGTCTATAGTATTATTGTAGAAAAGAATATAAAGACAATATTTCATTGTTTAGGTTGGTAAATGCTTTGGTCTGTCCATGATTAAACCATTTGATACTAACCCACCTGAAACTGCCCCCGTTTCCATGATACAAATTTTCTGTTTTAAAGTGAACAAAATTAAAACCTTCCATCAAAAATTTCCTGTTAATTTATGTTCCAAACACTGGCTTAATAATTACATTTAACTAAATAAACTCATTATTCTCAAAATTAATTACAACAAAAACAGTCTTTCTAAACAGAAAAGAGCTAAGAACAAAGAGAACAAGCAGGAGAATTACTGACCAATATTGCTCTTAGCCAATAAACTCTAATACTGATGGTATAAGTTGGACAGTAGAACTCAACACAGAATTAATGAATTACTGTAATAATACTGGATATTATAAGTAATGATAATTCTTAATACAGACATAACTAAGAATCTATTGTAATAATACTGATACCATAAGTTAGAATAATTTCTTATGCAGTGAACTAACAAGCTATTGTGATAATACTTAGGTTATAAGCTAGAAAAGAATAATTTCATGATGGAGAGTGGAAGTTTGGGAGATAAGAACCAACAAGTTATCACAACTCCAAAACAGCCAGTCAAAGAAAAGTAAGTAAAACAAAATAAATAAGATAAAAAAATATATCTCTTATTCCTCCTCCTCCTCTTCTTTGACTTGCCTACTTAACCAAGAACAGTGAGAGTTGTATAATGTTTGTGTGTAGGTGTAAGTGTATGTATGTGTATTTAATGGCTTATAAACTGATGTAAACGGTTTGCTTGTAGCCCACCCCTTAAAAGTTTCATGAGAAGTCTATGACAGAAGAAAGTTATTTGAATATTACACCACATCAAGCTAGCTCGATGTCTGAACTAGAAGATGGATGGTGGAGGTTTGGTGCAGTGAAGATGGAGGAGGCGGTGGTGGTGGTTTTTTTTAGTCTTTTTAGACAAGAAACCAGAATTCATTTCACAGATGTCTGCTATCATCTCTGACAGAGGCTGCAGTTACAGTAAACTAAACTAGCACACTGATCTTTTACATCTACTCAAACCTTTCACTTACACAACACACACTCCTACCAAAACTACTCACAAACTAACAACAACAGCAACAACACAACTAGGTGAACTCAGAACAAACTACTAGTCTACTACTAGTCTACTAGTATCTCTTCACTTTTAACAGTAATCTTTTTTAACGACAGCAATTATTTCAACACATCTACATTACTATAATACTATCATTACAATAACATCATTATATATTACACTAAATTTGCCTCTACCTCAACAAACAACAGTGTTATCAAAATTATACAATATATATTACAATATGTTACATATATAATATATATGCAATATATTAAAATAACGAGTGACAGGACTAGTCTTGTTCCTTTCCCTTACATATAAATATAGTTTACAACAGAAAAATTTAATCTGCCACATCTGCCTACAAACACACATATACCCACCCACCTCCACACACAACCTTTTTTTTTTTTCTTTTTTTTGCTGATCACCCAAAACACTTGGATACATACACAACATTCCCCCAGCTTTTATACTTTTACGTTATACAGGTAGTGGCTGTAATTAAATTTAAAATTAAAATATTGTTCACTGGCGAGGAACGATTAGCAGACATAAAAAGCCTTGCCGTTACCCTCTTGGCTAAAACTAATACAAGTTTGAAAACAAGTCGGTAAACTCAATAACCAATTCAACTTCCAAGTCACAACAAAAGGTTGTTGACAAAAGAAAATTCTACCAAATTTAGCCATTGTTCAGTGCAACAATTAACAAAATTCAACCATTATGCAGACATCACTAACCTGGGCAGTTTTTACATATACATTTCATAACTAAACTGTATATGTGTGATGCTTTGTAAGTGGAATGGATCCCCAACAGGTAGGGCTTACAAATAGATTATAGAGGGACCATTTCATCTAACAAAGCCCAAAAATAGAGATAGTGAGAGAGTATTGAAGAGCAATTTACCAAAAAATTTAGCTTTTATAAAGTCATATAAGTGTGTGTGCTTTTTTTTTTCTTTCTTTGATTTATAAATAGAATTTCAAAGTCATCAACAAGTATTTGGCCAGCAAAACTTCCCCTTTCTTCGTTCAACAGAGTATCTAGCACTAAATTGAAACTGTGACCAGTCAGTTCGAAACTGGACATTAGAAACTACAGTGAAAAACTTTCACAATCTTAATACATTTTTTTTTATATATCATATATATAAAAACACATGCACACACAATGCTTTGTGGACCTATGTATATGCATGTATACATACCAAGCAAGTGTGAAAAATATAAACAATCACTTGACACTTCTTGTATTCACAGGTATCCTTTATATACATATGTATATTTTTCATGTATGTATGCGTGTCTATGTATTATGTGTATGTTATATATATGAATGCATATTATGTATGTATACGTGTGTGGGTGTTATATACTATGTATGTGTGCGTGTGTGTGTGTTATAATTTAGAACAAACAGTAAAAAGTTATTATAGTATTTGGGGTTTCAAATGTCGGAGCAAAGGGCTACGATACATTCTCGTTGGCTATAATGACAACCTTTTACTGTTTGTTCTAAATTACAACATATATAAATAATCCTCTATTTCTCTAATATCAAGGTCTCATTCTTTTGTTGTTACATTTTATTATTATTATATGTATACATGTATGTGTGTGTGTGTATATATATATATATATATATATATATATATTTATTTATATGTGGGTGTTATATGTATATATTTATATATCAAAGGATGCACACTGAGAAGAGAAAATCTGGTGTCAAAACATGCTGCAATGTTAATATTATTATTCACTGTCTTCTGGGATTTTGTATCCATCTGGCATCGACACATCATACCGGGGTTCGCCATCAATACTGTAAATCCTTTTCTTTTCCTCAGATAATGGTGGTGTTTCTGTTTTACAACCTCCAGTGGTAAACAATTTCCTGGTCGCTAGGCAAGGAGACCTGGAAAATAGGCTCCTTGTAGGCCTTCCACAGGTACCTCCAGATGCCGGTCATGGTGGAAGGGATATGGAAATCTCTGAAAGCTAATGCTGCTACTCGATGTGCTGAAGCTTAGGTAACATCAAACAGTCGAGGTGAGTCAGTTTGTCTCCGCAGAGAAACTTGTTGCCGGAATCTACCATGTGGTCACTGACACGCCACAGCTCTGAGATGAGGTGGTCGGGAGAAGTGCTTACCTGTTTGATGTAAGTGAGCAAATTTAGAGAAGACGTCTAAACACACAGTATGAGCTCTCCGGTCTGAGTACGATAGATCAGGCTCAGGGAAATTCTTGTCAATATAGTTGATAATTTCTTCATTCTCTGTCAACACTTCGTCACCGTGTTTCAAAACAGGCAGTCGGTTGGCATGTTTGCGAAACTCTGCCGGTGGACGGCCAGGGTCAATGACTACAACTTCGAACAACTTGCCATCATATTCTTGTCCTTTCAGTGCCAGGATCATGTGGATCTGTTGACAGAACGGACAGGCGCCAAATCTTGGCCACCTTGACCGGCCTTCACATAAAGGGTGAGTTCGGGTCCTGGAGTACTGTGGTGGTTCGTTTCTGTCATTGTAAATTACGCAGCAGTTGTAGCAGCAGTAACCGTCAGAGCAGGTTGTGTTGAAGCAGTGACGAGGTGTGTTGAGAGAGAGAGAGAGAGAGAGAGCAGTAGTAGTAGTAGCACTAATATTAGGTGATGGGTGGTGGCAGTAGCAGTAGTTGTAGTGATGGTGGTGGTGGTGGTAGGACAAGTAGAAGAGGGTTTCAGTCTTAAGTGTCTGAAAACGTTTACTTCAGGAACAACCTGTGGAGCAGAGAAAATCCAAGTCAGTCAGTCTTTCCTTTTTTTTAACCAGTCTGTAATAAGTTATCTCATTCAACAACAGCACCAAAATAACAGGCAGACAGACTACTATTATACAGGTGAGCTAACAACCACAAACACCATGATCAACATCTATACAGGGCAGCTCAACCCATCACAGTCCACTGAGGCTAACTCTAAAACAAAAATAAATAAAAAAACAAATTAAAAATTTTTTTTTAATTTAAAAAAAGTTTTCTTACAGGGATCACATACAGCTTTGCATAACCAACACACCACTCAGCACCACTTTAGCTCTTAAAAACAAAAATATCTATCCCTAATACAACTTCACACTAAAAAGACACTGCATGTACATCACACACCCATCCATCCATCCACTCTTCAGAATACAGACTGCACCCAATAAAAAAAATTAAAAAAAACATTCACCTGATAATCAAGGGTTAAGCAACTGATCTACTGTCAACTCTTTCTTTCTTTCTCTCTCCACAAAAACAAAAATGGTCTCTGCTCCTCTCAAACACTACTGCCACCACCACCATTTGATCCTGCTACTGCTTTTTCTCTGTCTGTGGTGTATGTTTTTGTTTCATAACTCCAGAACAATTCAAACTAGAATTTAGCGCCTAGATACAGTTAACCTCAAAATTATCCTAATCCTGTCTGTTTAAAAGGGACAAAGAGAGCTACGGCTGGCGACTTTCTTCATCAGACAAGTAATAACATCAATATGTAAAGTAGTAGTAGTAGTAGTAGTAATAGCAGCAGTAAGAAGAAATAAATGCATTTAATTGCAGTACTTATATGAAATCATTAATGGCAGTGTAATAACGACAATTCTACCATAGGGACAAGGCTTGAAATTTTGGGGGAAGGAGCAAGTCAATCTCATCAACCCCAGTGCTTAACTGGTACTTATTTTGACTCTGGAAGAATGAAAGGGAAAGCTGACCTTGGTGGAAGAGGAACTCAATGTAAAGAGCCAGATGAAATGCTGCTGAGCATCTTGTCTGATGTGTTTGTTGTTTTCAAAAATAACGGTTTCAAGTTTTGAAACAAGACCAGCAAATTTTAAAAGAAGGGGGATAAGTCAATTACATTGACCTCAGTATATGAACTAGTATTTTACCGACCCTGAAAGGATAAACAGTAAAGGTGACCCCCCCCCCCCAGTGGGAATTGAACTCAGAAAGGAAAGGGCCAGAAAAAAAAATATCACAAAGCATTTTTGCCAGTGCTTTAACAATTCTGCCAGTTTGGCCACCCTAAAACTATAATTAGAGTTATTTAAAAATAAATATAATTTCAAACAGGGAACAGGCCCATGGACGGCAGCAATTGTTTAAAATCAACTGCAGGGCATAACTGGTAGGTACTTAACTAACTCCAGAAGTCAACATTAACTTCAATGTAAGTTCAAACTGCAAAGGGATGTAACTAAATACCATACATTTAATCTGTTACTTCAATTCTGACATGATGATAATAACAATAATGGTTTCTTACATGTCCAGGGACACATTAAACCAATCCCAGTATTTGACTATATTGATTAACCCCAGTTTCATTTGAACTCAACAAAAAAGATGCAATATAATAAAGCAATGCATTTAATTTATTGTTATACAGAAACTGCCAGTCAATAATAATAATAATAATGGTTTCAAATTTTGGCACAAATAATAATTGTCTAGAATAGTAGTAGTACAAGGGAGAATTAATACGAGACGGAGGTATCTATAACTGGACAGGAAAAATCATAAGATGTGATGTGTTTCTGTAATAGGGAAGGAAAGGTCAGAAGATATTTCTCTGTATTGGTGCAAGATAGATGTGTGTTGGTAACAGTGCAGGGGACATTATAAAATGAGCCCATGATAATGCAGGAGAGATCATAAGTCCATAATAGTGCAGGAGAAGTCATAAACTGAGTCTATAACATTGCAAGGAGGTCAATAAGATATGTCTCAAGAAATTATATTTATTGTTATAATAATGCAGGGAGGTCATAAGGAATGTCTCAATAAGAGTGCAGATCATAAGATGTGACCTGCACTAGTAATAGTGCAGGTCATAAGATGTGTGCCTATAACAGTGCAAGAAAGGTCTTATAATAATCCCCCACCACCACCAAAATATTTCAGATCAACAAAACAGTCAAAGGAAAACTGCTGAATTAAGTAAAGCAGCTTCCCTGACTGACACACAGACAGCAGCACCATCCCCAACACTGTAATTGTTGGCAGTGGTGGTGGTGAGCAGTGTAGTAACAATACTTCCTTCTACCTACCACCAGGTGAATAGATGTAATGGTAGGGAGCTGACTGTTACTACCACCACTGGTGATGGTGAGAAAGATAGACAGACAGACAGACCAAGGCTATCCTCATACATACAGCTACTGTATGTGTTTGGGTGTGAAGGCTGCATGCTTACTAGGCTACCACCCATCCGCCTGCCCATCCACTCATCTACTTATGACTAAGTTCAATGACAAACAGAAAGGACATTAGTCATCCAATGCTGCTGTTGCTGTTGTTATTAAGTAGTTGTAAGCAACAGCACACACCTCAATACACTGAAGTGTTGTTGCTTTCACAAAACATTCATTCTACTGTAAATGTCCACCCCAGCCCCCCTGCCAAATAAATTCTGCACCCTCTTCTCTTATCTCTCCTTTTATTTCACTCATTGGATGGTGGCCATGCTGGTGCACCACATTGAAAGGTTTAGTTGAACAAGTACCATTTTTTTTTTTTTAATGTCTTGTACTGATTCTTTCAGTCTCTTTTGCTGAAGCACAAATTTACAGGGATGTAAACAAACCAACACAAGTTATCAAACAGAGGGGGGGGGGGGGGAACAAACACAAATTTATACATATGGGCTTCTTTCAGTTCCCATCTACCAAATCCATTCAGAGAGCTTTGGTCAGTCCAGTGCTATAATAGGAGACACTCGCCTGAAGTGTCACTCAGTGGGATCAAACCCTGAACAATGTAGTTGAGCCACAAAATATATTTTTATGGTCAATTACCCTCACATCAAACTCTGCCCCAGAGTTGTTTGTGTATGTGTACCTCTGTCGCCACCAAGTACACACAAGACTAACTTTTTTTCTCAGCAATGTGAATGGTGTCTACACACACACACGGTAGTTGTTTAGCCCCTACCATTATACATTCTGTGACCATACTTCTTTTTATTTAGAGATGGTATATGTAGGACTATATTATACAATGTCCTGTCTTTTTTTATGATGTGACTGATTTAGCTATTATTTCTAGTTCATTATATAACCAGGAGTAAAGGCTCCTTCATTGGCTTGAGTAAGGGGGATCTATGTATGTATGCATGTATGTA
>NC_142953.1:16783136-16838136 GCF_046866305.1 Octopus bimaculoides
ACACACACGTGTCATTATTTAACGTTTGCTTTCCATGCTGGCATGGGATGGATACTTTGACAGGAGCCAGTAAGGGTCCTTGGGTGTTTTTGAGGTGCACCAGGCATCTCAGTCCTACAATCACTGTAAATGAAGTCTACCTAATGTTACTCCAGACATTTGTTTCACCATCACCATTGAATGTCTGTTATCCAAGCTGCCATGTGAGTATTTATAGGCCAATGTTATTGAAGACATCACTTGAGTATACAACCAATCACAGTATATCATATACAGGTCACAAATTTACAGAATCTAGCTGATGTCTACTTAAACAATGAAAGGTAAAAGTGACTGCAGTGAGATTTTTAACAGGGTATAAAGGGACATAGGTGCACGTGTCCATGTGCTTAAGAAATTCACTTCCCAACCACATGGTTTTGGGTTCAGTCCCACTGTATGGCACATTGAGCAAGTGTCTTCTTCTATAGCCTCAGGTCGACCAATGTCTTGAGAAAGGAAACTGAAAAAAGCCCAATGAATATATGGTAGGTGTCCCCACCTTCCATCCTTGTGTTTGAAATCACATCACTATATTTATAAACAAACATTACTGTCATACAAGCAGTGTCCTTTGTTTCCAATCATCCGTGAAAACAGATCTGGCCATGAGGAAATATTACTTCACCACCACTGAAACTGCAATCATAACTTTTTCATTTAAGATATTTCATATCTTTAAAAAAAATCAATTACATATCAATGAATAGTTGTGTGTACACGTATTAATATACGAGTGAATGAAAGCTTCCCTATTTATATAAATGTATACATACCAAGTGTATGAATGTATGTACCATCAATCATTTTAATGACCCCTTTTTCATCCTTACAGAGAAAATTCTTTGTGGCAGATTTTCTATGATCAGATGCCCTTCTTGTCATCACCTCTCACCTGTCTCCAAGCAAGGTAATATTTCTCCCCATGGCTGGATATGAGGTTTTCACAGAAGATTGGACACAAAGGACATTCCTTGCATGACAGGGATACGCATTTACAATTACAGGGTGATGTCAAGACAAGGGAATACAAACAAGCACACATACACACAACAGCCTTCTTTCAATTCCAATCTACTCAAAAGGCTATATATACACACACACAAACACACGTGTGAAGTTGTGTGAATGTGCGTGAGTGTAGAAATAGTAGGCTTAGTCACCCATTTTATTACCACCACCTTGTACTTTGACTGCTCTTAATGAGGTCCACTCCCAATCATCATGTTCAGGTCATTTCTCTAATCTGAGGATAACTTCTACACATCATTATGGGCAGATGTGTAGCATTACTTCTCAAGCACATGGTCCCAATTCAGTTCCCCAAGTTGATCAAAACCTTGTCAGTGGATTTGGTAGATGGAAACTGAAAGACTGCCCTTCTGGGAGTAAAGAAATAAGAAACTGAAAGACTGTTGTATGTGTGTGTATGCTTGCGTGCATACGCACTTGTCTTTTTCTTGACATCACATGATAGTTGCAAATGATTGTCGTACAAGCAGTGTCATTATTTCTAATATATGTCTGGCCCATGGAGAAATATTACCTTGCTTGGAAACAGCTGTAGAAAACCTACTTCAATGAATTACATCCAATCTACGCAAGCATGGAAAACTGAACATCAGAATGATCTTGTGTGTCTGCATATATGTGTATATATTTATTATGAACTCTCCCCTTGTTAGATGACGATTCTGCAATTTCTTGCTAAACAACCCCACAGCTGATTTGCTTATAGTGAATAAATGTTTGAGTTCACATAATCTCATTCCCTCCATCAAAGAGACATTGCCTGTACAGGTGCACAAATGTGCCACATGTCTGATGTTGAAATGATCATAGAGCAACATAAAATGAAGTATTTTGCTCAAGAATACAATACACTGCTTGGTTTGGAAATCAGAACCATGATTTAATTATCATGAGTACAACATTCTAACCACTAGGCTGGAGAGAGTAAAACCTAAATTAAATTCATCTTCACAATAAAGTGTCATACCATTAATAAATGTTCTGTTATTTTTAAATCTGCTTACAAACACACACACACACACATCATCATCATTTAATGTCCATTGTCCATGCTGGCATTAGTCGGACAGTTTGACCAGGGCTGGTAAGCTGGGAGGCTGAACCAGGACTCTAGTCTCATTTAGCATGGTTCTCTATCTATCTATCTATATATCTATATATATATACACACACACACACACATTTTTGCTTTGTACTTTCCTAAGTTACCTTGGGTCAGATTCAATACAGTTTCACTCCAGTTATAAATTTGTCCATGGTAGTCATAATGAGAATCAAATATCCTGAGATCAGTCTTTGCCACTTTGGTCCAGGTCTTCTTCCGTACTCTGACACTTTCATTTAAAGATCTTCACAAACGTCACCTGTTCTTACCATTGCAATCTTATCTTTTCTCTCAACACACTTGAGCTGTCATTCATACAGACTGACACTGCATATCCAGTGGAATGTTCTCGTGTCATTTTTTTTTCTTCCAGTGTCGCTATTCAGTGCTACCATGCAACACCACATCTTCTACTCAAACTTCATTAAATTTACATAAAAATAGCCATTTCTCAATAACAAAGGTAACACACTGATCAGGTCACCTACATAACAAAGGCTATTAATTAGTTCTAATATCCTAATTAATAATCCTTCTGAACAATTGAGAGACTTTATCTCTTAAGTGCTCTTACTACGACCTAATCCAGTGCATCTGCTACATTTGAAATCCTTATCAATCAGCCTGCTCATGATCCCACTGTGCCTCATTGATCTTATTCCTCAATCTCACCTTATTGATAACATCCATGTGCTCTCACTAGCCATACTTTTACCCCACACAGGTACACACAAACACACACCACTTGAAAGGTGAATGAAGAGGTTGCTATTACTAAAATCAACCCTACTTTATCTAAGGCACACTACACACCCACGCACATACTTTCTTACCATTATTAAAGTGGTAAGCAGAATTGTTAGCATGTTGGTCAAAATGCTAAGAGGCATTTCTAATGGCTTTTTATGTTCTGGGTTCAAATTAGCCTTTCATCCTTCTGGAGTAAAAGAAAATAAAGTACCAGACAAATACTGGGGGTCGATGTAATCTAGTAACCTATTCCTCTCAAAATTCTTGGCCTTGTACCAAAAATTTGAAACTGTCATTATACGCAATTTCAAGAATTTCCAATAAAACACAAATTTACTTTCCTTAACAAGTCTTAATTTATTCCTTTATATATGGAGTTTTCCTTTTGTCGTTTTTGGTGTTTGTTTTCTGATAAATAAATTACCCTCATTATTCAATTAGTGAAGTGATTGTCTCGGAGAAAATCATGGAACAACCGCCAAAATCAAAACAAGTAATATCACAAAAATAACTAAGAAATTTTCACTTGGCATAAGTCTTCATTAATTAGTCTACCTCAATATATTACAGCTATACAAGACAATGACAGTCTGTATGGTGCCTACAGATAGCAACCTTAACTCCCTCATACCACTCTAGCATCTTAGAATGTGGAGAAACACAAGACAATATATATATATATACATCTGTGCGTGCATGTCAAAATTCAAGATAATTTAGTCTTGTATTGAAATTGTGGCAAGAAAAACCCTAAGTATTCCAAACTAAAATGTGCACGCATAAGGGCGGCGAGATGGCAGAAATGTTAGCATGCCAGGCAAAATGCTTAGTGGTGTTTCGTCTGTCATTATGTTCTGAGTTCAAATTCCGCCGAGGTCAACTTTGTCTTTCATCCTTTCGGGGTTGATAAATTAAGTACCAGTTGCATACTGGGATTAATCAAACTCACGGGCCCACTCTCCAAAAATTTTGGGCCTTGTGCCTAGTAGAAAAATAAGATGTGCACACATATATGAATGTGTGTGTGTGTGTGTGTGTGTGTGCTTCCCAATCACATGGTTCCAGATTCAGACCCACTCTACAGTACCTTGGACAAGTGTCTTCTACTCAAGCGGACCCAAGTCTTGTAAGTGAGTTTGATAGGAAGTTCCATAATGAGTGTGTGACAGTGCTTATGATGATGACAAAAGAAAGAAAGAGAGAGAGAGTGCTTTGATGATGATGAAAGAGAGAGAGAAATGCGCTTATGTAAAAAGCATGTATACATTGTTGTTTAGCTCCAATTCTATACTGATAGCGTGGACCTATGTTAAAAGTAAGCATTCCCGCCATAACTGCACTGTCTTTTCATCTAGGAGAACCTTACAACCTTGCCTAATGTGTTTGCCCTTCCTTTAGAAAAAAAACTTTGCAGTTATTTCTAAAAAGTCAAGTATCCACATAGCAGTTCTCACTAACATGAGTGTCTATGTATGTTTACATAGGCACCTTGCATTCGCTTAGTTCCAGGTTCAATAGAGCTGCACAACCCTCCAAAGCCAAGAGTTGATTATCAGAGAAATTTAGTACACAGAAAAAAAATAAGCAAAAACCAGTTGTGTGTGTGAGTACATAAATGTGTATTTGTACTTAGACTTGTCTAAAAGCTGCCACTATTTGTGTTGTTCTTGGGGCTCCATAACATAGTGGTTCAAAAAAATGGAGAACAATGCAATCAATCAAACTTTTGAAGCTATGCCCTAACATGGCCAAAGTCAAATTCATCACTGACACAAAGAAAACAATAATGCAAAAAGGATGAGAGCTAAATATACACAGAAGAGCATAGGCTTGAAACGTCAGACTCTTCCATTTTTACTAAGCGTCAAACTAATAATACACCTTTGCTGTTTCCTCATCTGTTTTTGTTGTATGTTTTTTTGGACAATTTTGAACCGCGTGCATGAATATAAAGCACGTATGTGTATATATTATATGAGAAATATTACAAGTTTATATCATTTGTACCCTACGTACGTTTCACCTTTGTGGTTATTTGAATCTTCTACAAGGAACGTTCCAAGTGTGATTGGATGCTGGTCGTCAACAGTTTATCAGACGAACACTTTACTGCATCATGATAGGAGCTCTAAACTCATCCGTAGCAGTCGTTCATCAAACAGTACACACATTTTATATATACCACTAAATAACGACTCAAAATGCTTTTCAGTGTATATGCGCCACATATTCGTACAAACGTATAAGCATATATACTCACACACACAAATATGTAAAAGAAATGGTAAATCTTACCAAAGAAATGTTGGATATACTTGAAAAGAAAGGGTACGAATCACAATGAGACAGAATACTCTATGTAGTCGATCGATTCGCTAGAACTGCCAAATCTACCGCAGATGACACCCTGATGTCTTAAGGAAGAACACATTGGCTAATGTAGTCCCTACGAATATATGACGAGGTGGTCTTGACCTATAACGCATTGGTCATAGGTCAACACGATCTTGACAGACCAAGGGTTAAACATGGCATTTCTAGTTGGACTGCTGCTTAGTATAACGAGATAGTGTAATCGTGTGTGTGTGTGTGTGTGTGTGTGTGTGTGTGTGTGTGTGTGTGTGTGTGTGTGTGTGTGTGTGTGTGTGTGTGTGTGTGTGTGTGTATATATGTACACACACACACATACACATATATATATATATATATATATATATATATATATATATGTACACACACACACACACATACATATATATCATGGAATTATCATAGATGCAGACACAGATAATTTATAAGGATATAAAATGTACCCAGGTAATGCAGATGTGTATGCACCCGATTAATGCAGATATATGCATTTAGTTAATCGTACAGTTAATGCAGATAACTATCTTCACCCAAGTAATACAGATACGTATTTCCCCTATTATTGCAGATATAATATACCCGGTTACATATTTTCCATACACCTGCATGAACAGTAAATATAATTCATATCAAGATATTAAATGCATAAATGAACCGAAGATAAAAATGTACGCAATTATTTATACGTGTACATGAGAATATATCGATATTAAATGTATGCAGATTATATATATATATGTGTGTATATATAAATATATACATATATATATATATATACACACACATATATATTACACCTAGTTATTGTGTATGTGTATACATAGATTAACTATATATTATATATAGACTGTTATTCTTCAGTGTGTGTGTGTATATATATGTGTGTGTGTGTGTGTGTATATATATATGTGTGTGTGTGTGTGTATTAAATACATAAATGAACCCAATTATGTGTGTGTGCGTGTGTGTGTGGAGATATATTTCAATAGACAAGTGTACGTTGAACAAAGAGAGAAGTTGGCAGTCCTCGTGTTGTAATTAGTGGAGACAGATGAGAAAAGTAGTAAATACAAGATTATTATTATTATTAGTGTGCGGCAGGAGAGTAGTGATGCAGAAGTGTCAAGGAGCCATATTAACGAAATCACCTAACAAAAGACGGGTATAAAAGTGAGGTTCTTACCTTAAATGATAAACTGAAATTACAGCAAGGCAGAGAAATAGTGAAGTAGCAAGATTTCTATGGTGAGACACAGAAAGACGAGCAATTAAGATGCTGTGAACAATGGCGCTGACTAATAATGTAAAGACGATGTATACTGCACGGTGGTTGGTTGATTGGAATTTTAACGACGAATTTCATTGGCTGATTCGATTGATCTCGAACATTTCACTTGGTAGTGTGAAAGGAGGTGGGGGTGTTGCTTCTGTTTACCTTGAAGGTTGTTAGAATTGTTGCCTGCTTATTGTTACATCGTGCTTGTTGTTAAAATTTCTTGTCTGTGTTAATATTGTGAACTGTTATCCTCCCCCAACGGGAAAGGATATATAAATTGTGTTTACTGCTTGCGGTTAAGTTTGAACCGCGTTCCCCTTCGGAACAAAAATTGTGGAATTTTTTAATATTTTTTTTTTTAATATTTATAAAATAAATGTCTTCTGTTGAAGAACAAAATAGAAAAAAATAAAAATGAATTTTCCCTCCGCTGTTGGTGGACGTGAAACGATTACATTAAAAATGTAAGACATTCAGGCTTACTATGGAATGATTACTGAGGAAAACGACGAAAGCAAGATAACACCACCAAGTGAAATAAAGGAACAAGACAAAAAGGGGGAAAAGACAATTATATATAAAACATACGATGTAGAAAAGAAAAGACTAGAGTTTTTTGAAGAAAGCACAGTTGAAAGGTGTCTCGGTCCGGTGGTGAACGAGATAAAGTACTTAGCCCGAGGCACAAGATACGCCACCATTGAAGCAAGGTTCGAGTCGATTGAGAAGGCAAGAGAGTTCTCAAATCGAACCTTGCAATGTGGAAACGTCATGCTTCTGCCTCTATATCTGGGACGCAGAACGTCCCAGATAAAGATAAAGAACATCCCCCTAGATGTGGTAGTGACATGGATCGTTGCCACACTCCTCTACAAGAGAGAAGACAAAATAATATCGTTCAGATCTCCAGAGACACCCCACAGAATTAGCGGGGTCAAACTCTGGAGATCCTAGCACAAGCAACAAGTCAGGATTTGGAAGGTTTACCCGAGACGATACACGTAGAAGAATCAGTATTGGCAGTACATGTGGAGGGAAGAAGACCCAGGTGCTTTCATTGTGGAAAAAAGGGCACCTGAGGTCAAAATGCCCAACAACAAAAAAAAAGAAGGAAGCAGACGAGGAAGAGAAAAACGAAGAGACGGTCCCCCCAGCCACGGAGACTGTGACAGAGCGGGCGACCACCTCCACTTTTGAAACTGAGAAGCGGCACTTCCAGCCAAGGAGGCCGTTACACAGCAAGCGACCGCTTCTATTGGTGAGAAATCAGAGTCATTTGTGACACCGTCTACTGAAAATATGGGCTTCCAGACGGTGTCACGTAAGAGAACCAAAAGAATGGAGTCGTCCACCAATACACAGGAAGCGGTTCTAGAAACCAAAATTATCAAGAAACCCGAACTGAAGGGAAAAGGCAAAAAGAAAGAAAACCAATTTATATAGATGACGATCGATATTCCTGAAAGAGAAGACACCGCGACAATCGCATACAAAACCAGTAATAAATATCTGGATGGGGTCATTGGGCCTCATCACAATACGTTACTAGATGTCAATGACAATAAGATGAGCCCGGTAACGTTGGGAAGAATCTCCCGAAAACTATACAACGAACTCAAGAACGGGCACCCAAAGGATATAGCAGAACTGAAGGAACTACCGAAGGTATTTAACCCGCCGGTTGAACCATTTTTGTACGAAAGAAAGGAGGGTGGGGGGAACTTGTGTCAGAAATAATGAGAATAATCCCCCTCGAAAGATAAACGAGCAGGTAAGCTCGAATTTCCTTCTCTTTCGTGTTTGACATGGCTACGCTATGCATTGCGTGTTTAAATGTCTGTGACCTGGGTTCGAAGAGGAAGCAGGCTTGCCTCCTCGACGACCTCAGGTCACACAGAATTGATATTATGGTTGCTACAGAAACCAGGCTGGACAAGCTGCAGGCCTTCTCGACTCTCCTGAATGGCTATGAGAAAATCATGTCTCCTAGCCGGGAGCGGGGAGTAGAGGTGTTGTAGTTTTGCTCCGGAAAAGCTTGGCCCTGCAGACACGTACGATCTTCGTGGACCCAGAAGACGAGTCGGTCGTTCTGGATCTGATAAACAGAGGTAAGGCCTTCAGGTTGGTTGGCATCTACGCGCCTTGCAAGCCAGACAGACAGGATGACTTCTATCGACGCCTGGAGAACTTTCTTGTGACATCAAGGACACTAGTTTTGCTAGGTGATTTTAACGCTATTCTGGATGCACGCCTGGATAGCGTAGGCTCGAATGTTAGGAAGAGTAACTCACGCCTCATCAATCTGCTAAAGCGATTTAGGCTGGCAGATCGATACAGACTTGATAATCCGAGCGTTCCGGATCTATCAGGTCTTATATAGACAGGATAATAGTAAATACTAGAGATAAGTCTAGTTTTTATCTATGTACCCTACACGAATCACAAATTAGTGACGCGTAGGCTGCATATAGATAAGGTTCATAGACAGGGATGTGGCTATTGGAAGTTAAACAAGTCCCTATTGGATTGAGAAACTTACCGTAGCCAGATTAAGGTGTTAGTAATGAGGGCACTAACTGGCTCTGTGATTAACAACCGGTGGTTGAGTGCCCTCAAAAGAACCATTCGACTTGAGTCGATTAGATTTAGCAAGCAGTTAAGTCTAGAGCAGATTAGAGTAGAAAGGGAATTAGTTAAGGCATTAGAAGAGGCACTGAGGATGGGCTCTGCACCCCAAGTGTTGGTGGCGAGATCGGCCCTGGACCGACACCTCAATGCCAAACACGAAGGATGCAGAGTCCGGGCTAAAATACGTGCACTGGGCCGCAATGGTACCAACGCTGCCGGGTGGGCTCGCTCGGAAGAAACCCGACGTGGCGTGGAGGCTATGATAAGGTTTGTGGTAGACGAGCATGGACAGGAGATCCAAGGACAAGAAGAGATGTGCAAGGCCTTTTGCGAGCACTTTGTCGCGTTGTTCGGGAGGAGCAGGGCGCTGGACCATGGGGATGCCTTCCGGCGGCCCGCGTCTTTCGGCGCGTAACGCTGAGCGCTGTGAAGGGCCGATCACGGCCGAGGAGGTTATAGAGGTGCTTTCCGAGTGCCCCGGAGACAAGTCGCCAGGATTGGATAGTCTACCTTACGAATTTTATAAAAATATGCCAGACTTTTTCGGGAACTCCCAAATCTGTGAGCCGAGGAGTGGTGACACTGATCAGGAAGGACCCGAGCAAGGGGAATAAAATTAATAATTTTCGGCCCATAGCTCTGCTAAACACAGAGTTAAAGATTTTGGCCAAGTTGCTAGCTAAGAGAGTGAGGATTGTCGTGGGCGACCTGGTGGGAGGGGCACAGACATGTGCCATCCCAGGAAGATACATGACAACCTTCACCTCATTCGCTACACCATAGAGTGGGTTGGTAAAGTTCCTGGCAAAGGGGGGAGGGGCACTGGTGAATTTAGACCAGTCTAAGGCATTTGATAGGGTCGACCATCGCTATCTGGCGGCGGTCCTCCGGGAGGTTGGATTGGACCCGACTTTCTGAGGCTGGATCGAAGCTATGTATTGCAACATCGAATCTGGGTGAATAGGTTCTTCTCGAACCCCTTCGCGATCGAGCGTTCGGTTCACCAGGGCTGCCCTCTGTCCTCGCTGCTGTATGTATTGGCTCTTGATCCACTGCTGCGGAGGTTGGGGACTATGGGGGAAGACTCGCGCGATCTGTGTTACGGTAGAAGTGCGACGGCATATGCGGATGATGTTACCATCATCATGTCTGACAAAGGGCAGCTACCTCGTGTAGAAGACGCCATCAAAGGATACGAAGCGGTGGCAGGGGTAAAAATTAACTAGGAGAAATCAGTCGGCTTGCAACTCGGCACCTGGCGTGGCAAGTCGATGCCTCCCAACAGCGTCGTCGGACGCTGGACGGAAGGCCCGGTTAAATTGCTCGGAATTTGGTTTGGACCAGATCTCCAGGTGGAGAAAAACTGGAGCGAGGTGACGGGCAAGATGATGGCCATAACCCAGACCTGGTCTGGTAGGACGTTATCTTTGCTAGGAAGGGCCGAGGTTATACAGGTGTTTATAGCATCTGTGATAACCTACCGTCTAACCGTCGTGCCTTGCCTCGGTTTGTGGATGACCAAGTTGAAACGGATCCTTTCTCGCTTTTGGTGGAAAGAGAGAACGCCACTTGTGAGGTGCTCCATCTGCTGTCAAAAACCCTTAAAAGGTGGGCTGGGGATGCCTTGGTTGATGATGCGCAAGTACGCGTTGAGGCTGAGACATCTCTGGTGCTACCTAGATGGTGAGCAGGTGTGGTCACCGCATGCCAAGCGACTTTTTCCACAACTGAAGTCCCCCAGGGACCTAGGTACATGGATCAAGCGGAGACCTAGGTTGGGAGAATGGCAGAGAGAATGCAGACAAGCACTCACTCTGTTCTCTCGGACGAGCAATACCGGCAGCGAGGTTACCACTGCGGATTTTTATAGGGGGTTGGTAGAGCATAAGTCCGACGATGTCCTGGGGGAGACTCTGTGCTTCGATGAGGAGCAACTGACCAACCTGTTCGGAAGTACATTCGGGCCGAGGTATCTGAATAACTTCCAGAAATCCTTGGCTTGGTTGTGCTACCGATCGGCCTTACCGGTTCGAGAGAGGTTGTCTAGACATGGTTTTGACGCCTCCCCATGATTAAGATCGTACCGACTTCTTCCTTCAACAAGGAAAAGAAGGCATCGTTTTTCTGCGTAGTAGCCATACCGAAAGATACGGTATGGACGACACGAGCGAAAGGGATTGAGACTGGTCACTTCATCTCCGGACACGGGTTGGTACGCTATTTCAACTTCCACCTGTCGAGAAAGATCCGTCTGGAGAAAAAGTGCTTGTCGCAAAGTACGTTCGGGAAAAGATGGATTTCTGTGGTAAGGAAGTTGAGAATGAATGGGGCCGTGTTAGAATAGGCGGTCAGGACGAAAAGAAGGAAAAAACCAAAGGAAAAATAAAAAACAGGCGGGTTAAATATAAAAAATAACCCGGAACATTATTTTATTAATTTTTAATTGTATATATTTTTATTTCACTCTCATCCAATTTCTTAAATTTTTTCCATTTCATTACAACCCAAACGATTTTGTAAGAATGTAAGTGTTCGTCCCTTGTAGTGTCCCCTCTATGTATACCTTTTACAGGTAAATAAAGAAATTCTTTCGCTTTAGACAGATCACAACTGTTGTTGTTTTCGTTGGTTTGACTCAGACCGCGGGACTTTCTGATTGACAATCGCAAACGAAAAATTACCTTCAATTCTTTTGTCGTACGGGCCGCTTCTCGAAAAAGGTTGCCCATGCTAAACGGGATCGGACAGGCCTCTGATCAAAAGCGTTTCAGTCGTGACCATCCAACCTTTTTTTTTTATTTTTATCATTATTATGCATATTTACGACTATATCTTTCTTGTGCCTTTTTGAAATTTCAAAACTGTTAAATGTAATTTGAAGGAGATCTGACTGTTATTTCGAGTCGGTTAAGAAGCTATATAGAAACTTCTACTTCAGATCATCGCTACTGAATTAAGGAGAAGGAGATTGTGAGCTTCATTGCTCCTTTCTCTCACGTTGCAAATCCAAATCTACAAATCGAATTTCGTTCCTCGTACGATTCATCACTACATATCGGCTGTGTCGTATGGCTACATGGTATAACCCGATAGTAAAGCAGAGCTGTAGTAACAACTTGGACATCGGTTCCGACTACACACCATGGGACTGCATAGTTATGGTAAATTTTGATCCTTTCACCCTCACGATTTTCACTTAGGAAAAAAAAAACCTCGGATTTTTTGCGTGGAATCAAGTACCCTGACCTCCTAATATCCTGCTGCAAACTCCTTATTAGGAGTTGAGGGTACTTGATTCCATGCAAGAAATCCGACTCCCCCCCCCCTTAGTGAAAATCGTGCGGGTGAAAGAATCAAATAATACCATAGTTATAGCTGGCTCTAGGTCATACAACTCCTTTATAAACCAATGAATGAACCTCAATGACTTGCTATAAATAGCCGCCAAATGTCCCTTAAATCTGGATCTGTTAGTCTGTCACCCGTGCGCACACACATATACACCTACACATTACTTTACTATAACTAAATAGTTTGTCATTGACCTAAGCATGTTCTAATAAAGCAATCTGTCAACATTGTTATCATTCTCTCTGTGCCTCTAGCTCTCTCTCTCTCTCTCTCTGTGTATGTGTGCATGTGTGTGTGTGTGCGCATATAAAGACGAAATGGAATAAGCTGGACAAGAGGAGACACATGGGACAGAGTCACTGATGAGTTCACGAGATGTGTGACAAAAGAACTTTGACAGACGTAAGAACTGGAAATAGTACAAATAAAAACGAAAGTGAAGATCGAATATCATGATCTTCATCATCATTATCATCATCATTTAATGTCCATTGCACCAGGCTCCAGTCTGATTTGGTATGGTTTCTATGGCTAGATGCTCTTCTTAACACCGACCACTTTACAGAGTGTACTGGGTGCTTTTTGCACGACACCGCACAAACATCATTACGTGACACCTACAGTGAGAGAAGAGAAACAGAAAGTGAAGAGATGAAGGACATAGACAAGGGAAGGAGGCAGAAAATGAGAGACAGAGAGATAGAGATGCAGACAAACTGATTGATAGATACTTAATATAGATAGGTAGATAAATAGATAGATACTTAGTTATAGATAGATAGATAAACAAGAACCAGTCAACCCTCTCCCACGAAAATTTCAGGCCAAGTGCCTATAGTAGAAAGAATGGATCTTTTTTAAAACGGATGTATCAAAGTTTCTGTTTTTAGATATTCGTATAATATAAACAAAACAAAATACGAATCTTTACCAATTCTTGAGGAATTTCAATTGAGCAATGTTCTAATGTTAAGAAAATTGAAATATCCGAAAAAAGATTATTTCAAATTTTCCACTCATTCACACCCTTCTTACGTCCCAGAATTTTGGTTAATAAAAGAAATTTCAATTGGAATTCTGCGAGACAAAATTAAATAAATAAAAAATAATTTGCTGCAAACCATCAGATTGTGTAAGGGAGGTAACTTCTATCTCCCTCGCCCGATGAATTGCTCTTAAATGGAGAATTGGAGTGACTCCGGAGGCTGTCGAATTCCCATTTGTCGGACACAATGCTTATCGGTATTTTTTCCTGATTCATTATGTTCTGGGTTCAAATTCCATCCGAGCAAATTTTACCTTTTATCCTTTCGAGGGTTCATAAAATAGATCAGCTTAGTCCCCTAATATCGAGAGAAACTCGATGGTATCGATTAACTCCTCCCAGTCAAAACTGCTAGCCTTGTGTCAAAATTTGGAACACAACTATTTTTTTTTAATCACTGAAACTAGAAGAAGCGATATCTGTGAACCTTGCAGGCCCTCAAATTAGTGAAGATGATACCGTTAATGTTCCGTTTAAACCAGGGGCCAGTAAAGTGGTAGAAATTGTTCCCTCGCAGTGTGACTATATTCAAAAGGGCTGGTAAACACTTAAACCAATTTTGAGCACTAAGGGGATGATTTATCAATATAATATCACCGTCTTTATCAATTTTACTCTTTTAGTTAAATTTCTTTAAATATTTCTAATTAAAAAAGTGTTAATGACGCAAAAGAATGAAGGAATCGTTTATTATTTATACATTTTAATTTTATTTTAGAAATTTACATTAACCATATTCTTTTAAGGCGGCGAACTGGCTGAACGAAATGTTTAGCGGTATTTCGTCTGTCTTTATGTTCTGAAGTTCAAATTTCACTGAGGTCGACTTTACCTTTCATCCTTTCAGGGTCGATAAATTAAGTACCAGATGAGTACTGGGGTCGATCTAATCGACTGGCTCCCACCCTCAAAATTTCGGGCCTTGTGCATAGAGTAGAAAAGAATATTCTTTTACTTGTTTCAGTTATTTGACTGCAGCCATGCTGGAGCACCGCTTTTAGTCGAAGAGATTGATCCCCAGGACTTATTCTTTGTAAGCCTAGTACTAATTCTATTGGTTGCTTATGCCAAACCGCTAAGTTACGGTGACGTAAACACACCAACGTCGGTTGTCAAGCGATGGTGGGGGACAAACACACACACGCAATTATATATTTATATACGACGGGCTTCTTTCAGTTTCCGTCTACCAAATCCACTTACAAGGCTTTGGTCGGCCCGAGGCTATAGTAGAAGACACTTGCCCAAGGTGCCACACAGTGGAACTGAACCCAGAACCATGTGGTTCGGAAGCAAGCTTCTTATCACACAGCCACTCCTGCACCTATGAATATGATATTCGTCTGCGAAGACCTGAAACTTGGGGTGGGGCTAGAGGTGTTTGGTTACTTAGATTGCAGCACTCAACTGGTATTTATTTTATCAACTCTGAAAGGCAAGGTTGTCCTTGGTAGAATTTGAACTCAGAAGGTATAGACAGATGAAAATGCCACTGAAAATTATTTTGTCCAGTATGCTAATGACTACCAACTTGGTGCCTTACATAACCAACATAATATCACTGAAATTTTATTGTTCCTTATCAATTTCATTAAAATTTCTTTAAATATTTCTAATTACAAAGCAATAGTGACGCAAAAAAAATGAAGGAATTATTGTTTTAATATCAAGAAATGTTTACCGATTATACTTTTGAATTGTATTTTAGAAATTTACATAATGCGAGTCAAGTTCTCAATGATTTCACAAAAGGGTCAATAACATAAGTTTGCTGATCCTTGATTTAAACTGTTGTAGGCCAAACTATGTAAGAAAGACATGAATACTTGATGCATTAAAAATAACAGTGTCAATAGAGTCAGAAAATTAAGGGCCAAAAACAAGTACTTGAATAGGGTTCCTCTTCTTCTTCAGGTCCCTCTGCAATCTGGTTCACCAATAAATATATATTTCTAGCACGTGATAAAATACATACCAATAATGTACTATGGTTTGCTTTGAACTGCTACACTCCCTCTCTAAGAAATTTGTTGCCCATGCGCCAAAGTCAGGTATTTTTATTTATTTATGCATCCTTTCAAAGCCTAGCCAGGCACATGGACCCAGTTTTCCCCCCAGCTAGACGGGACGCCAATCCATCGCAGAAAGTCAGGTATTAATATTATTCTATTCCTGAATCCAGTCAAATGGGCTGTGGTCATGTTCAGGTAGGGGATTTTATGCAATTATGTCAAAACTATTATTTTCTGTGGTACATCTTTCTCTTTTTCTTGCTTATGCACACTCATACACACATGCAAGCAAGCATGCTTGTACATATCACACACAAATATATATATATATATATATATATATATACACACATATAAAGTCCAATCCATGTGTGCATGGAGAAGTGAACATTAAAACGATGATGATGATGATGATATATATATATATATATGCATTTGCGTCTGTGTATTTATATATATACATCATCATTTAACATCCGGCCTTCCATGCATGTACGGGTAGGATGGTTGACATGTATATGTATATAATATGAGTGTGTAGTATATGAAAATGTTTGGGTGTTCACATATATATACAGGGTGATTCAAAAGTCTCCATGCAAAGGGAAAAATTATTTTTTTTATAAAAACAGTTTATAAGATCCCTTGATCTGACCCTTCTTGATTTCTATCTTTGGGGGCATTTGAAAGGCAT
Organism: Octopus bimaculoides; assembly: GCF_046866305.1. NCBI lineage: Eukaryota > Metazoa > Mollusca > Cephalopoda > Octopoda > Octopodidae > Octopus > Octopus bimaculoides. Next base: position 16,799,439 of record NC_142953.1, read on the forward strand.
GGTGTATCGTGGAAAGATAAGACATAAATCATTTGAAGGAACGCATCACCAGATGTGTTATTACGAGTTCACAATGAGTGGGGTAAACGTATTGCAATGTGTAATCAAAACCATGGTAACCATATAGAGACTGTTAAAATATAAAAACTTTTTTATAAAAAAGAGAAATTGTTCTCGTGTATGGTGACTTTTGAATCACTATATATATCGGTGGTGGCTGTCCGTTGTAGGTCAATGTTGACCGTTCTTGTTCAGTAATTATCTCTGGTAGTCTTACATGTGGTCTTCAAGGTCTGCTGTTGATGTGCAACAGCAATAATATCTGATGCAGGTGAAGCTACTTAACGCAACAGAGAAGTGGTGCCTCTCATGTGCTCTTTTGCGTTCTCTCTGTTGTTTCTCCTCAATGGTTAGACTAGTTTGAGTTTGAGCCATTTCTTATCCAGCATTTCATTCTTCCTGGACAGATCAAGAGACCATGTCTATCTTACAAGCAATGTACAGAGCAAAGAAGACTGGATTTCGTTACCATTAAGGAAATGTCTCCGTTCAATATACAGAAAAGGTGTTGGTAGTACATTGTATCGTGGGAGGGTCATCATGCCAGTAAGAAACCCATGCAGTGGTTCTATCTTACACCTTGACTGAGTTCAAATTCCACTGTGGTCAATGCTACCTTTCAGGGTTGGTCAAATTAATACCAGTTGAGCATCTGGGGCCCATGCAATCAACCTGCTCCCCACAAAATTTCAGGCCTTGTGCCTACAGTAGAAAAGATAAGTCAACTAGTGAGCCATTTAACTAATTGATCATTTGATTGTTTAGTCAGTCAGTCAAACAACTAGGTCCATGGGAGTCCTTTAATTGCCAAACATGACCGCTTATTATGTCCTCATTACTCCATTTCTGAAGGTAGAAACGAAATACTAAGTAACCAATGGGAATTATGAACACACGACAGAGATGTAGTGTGATTATAGTGAAGTTAACAGAGAAGAGAGGTTTTATATGCAGACAAATGCATTTAGAATATATGTCATATATAAATACTAAGATGACACATGAAATACTGGCTCCCAAACATGATCAGAATATTGTCATATCTCCTGCTTAATGTTATCTAAATAACTGTCCCAAAGTGATTACAATAAGCTACTTATTTTGTATGTGCAAAAGACTGGGCGTAGAGCCGAAAACTCAGAAAATAAATAAAACAGTTCATCTCAGTTATTTTAGGAATTAGTTTGTCCTGACATGCCCATATCGAAGTGGAATAATTACTCGATTACCTCCCCTGTCCTAAAATACGTCAGACACTGAGTCGCATACCATTACACATGTAATATAGAAATACCAGCAGTGGGCAAAGGTCGGCCAATACTGGTGAAGTTGCTAGATTTTTTGTCAGCTTCCTCGGTAGCAAATACCCACGTCAAGCAAACATCGGCTGCAAGATGTTATTGTTAAACAGCGAGTAGAAAGATTACTGATTCATAGTAAAAAGTTACAAAGAAGCATCTAAGTAGATCGGGGAAAAACAATTACACGATATTTTTTGTTTGAAAGGATTGGGCTCTTTTCCGGGCATGATTGATTCAGAAGTTCACTTCTCGAGAGAGTAGTTTCAGGTAGTCACAGTGCACAGTGACTTCTGCAAGTGTCTTCTACTATAGGCCCAGGTCAACAAAAGCCTTATCGCGTATTGGTTGATGTAAAACGAAAAGTAGCCTGTAGCATATATATGTGCAGGTGTCTGGATGCTGGCTTTTTGCCTTTAAAAATCTGTGATATAAGAAAAATACCAACTCAAGGATGGTTAAAGAATAAGATTGTTCAAAATATAACTGTCAGTGAAATTGTGAACCCTTAATAGCACAGTCATGCCTGTATCTTTCAAGATTTTTACATGATACCTTCTGTGTTAAAATTGTTTCATTACAGTAACTCTGAACAAACCTCACCAACACTGAGGAGTTTTCTTTGTTGAGGAATGATAAAATAAATCCATGTTCCTCAGCCCTTTGGCATTCACATTATTTTCTCAAATGTAATGCTTATTTATTCACCTTTAGAATTAACCATGTATTATCTTGTAGCTTTAAGATTTCAATGAGATTGTTTCTTTTTAGAATGACATTGTAAGTTAGGTGTGAGATGCCAGATCTGGTTGATTTGAATGAGATAGAATATCTGGATTACTCTTAACTCATTGTACTGGCAAAAAGATTGATGAAATGTCAACAGGATAACATGATCTAGAAACAGCAGCCAAAAATTTGCCTCAAATATTTTTTTACAATTTGACAAAAAGGCCAAGCCCACCCTTGAAGTTGAAGTATTCCATAGTCTACGAAGTGGCTGGTGTTATGAAGAGCATTTAGCTGAGGCCATCGAAAAGTAGACAATGGAACTTGGCAGAGTGCTCTGGATCATTGTTTCTTGTTAAACTGTCCAACCAATACCAGCTTAGAAGATGGACATTAAACAATATTTGATAAAATAGTCCTAAATACACAATTTGAACATAAAAGAAAAAATGGTCATGGTTGGAAAGTCTTTCATTCAAAAGATCCGTTTGAGCAGGATTGGACCAGCACAAAGCCCCTGATCCCAACAAGTGCAATATTAGCAGAAATATAGCAGTAACAGTTCCAAGAATATTAACCTTTTTGTTACCACATTTCTGTTGAAACACACTGCCTATGATTCAATAAAATTTTGAAAATAATAAAAAACTTATTAAAAAATAACTGTCGTTGTACAGCTGGTATTTGGAACATAAATCAAGATGAAATTCTGATGGGAGATTTTAAAATTTAGATCACATTAAAACAGAAAGTGTGTCATAAAACCAGAGGCAGTTTCAAGCAGGCTATCAAATGGGCTAAAACAACAATGAGAACAAGAATAAAAGAAGACAGAGAGAAGTTTGAATCTATACAGATATATGTTTTAATGTCTATTTACAAATATATTTACAACTGTCTTCACATCCTTTTCATGGCATGATGAGTATCGACAAATGATGTCCCTGAGAAGTAGATGAGATAGCCAAGATGATGGAACACAGACAGGACCAAACCACACATACACAAACTTTTAGTTATCAGTGCACAGTAGCAACAGACCCAACAAACATTTCAATCTAGATTGTTCCATGGACTTCACAGAATCCACGTTTTTTTGATGTTCTTTTTTGAATTTAAAAAAAAAAAAAAAGAAATTTAGAAATAACCTAAAAGGGAAATGAAGGACCTATGTATCATTGTAGGAACACAGCAAGGTGAAAGGTTGGGGTGGGTGCTGTCAACTGAGACCAACAAACTGATGGTACCACTAACACTCTCCTGTGTTGGAGGTAGGAAATTGTCAACTAACGTGGTGAGTGGCAAGGGGAGAGGAGGGGGGGAACTGGTATACAAAAATCACATTCTGCTTTGACAAGCTGGCATTACCGTTTGTACTTGTCATACCTCTCGTAAGAGGGGCTGCGGTGGTTTCTGTGTTTCTTATACTGTTTGTTGTCGGGGCTGTGATTGTAAGGATAATGGTCCCTCTCACGGTAGTATTTCTTGTGGCCAGCACGTCGATGTTCAGGAGACTGACTGAATGATCGACTGCGGCTTCTCGAGTATGACCGACGTTTGTTACGTTTGTGGGTGTGTTTTTCTTTCTGGACGTAGCGCTCAGGCGAGTATTTATCCTTGCTACGATATTTACGTGGTGGAGTCCGATATCTTTTATTCTTGTTGGCAGGAGATCGACTGTGACTGTGGCTGAAAGACCTCTCAGATCTGCAAAAGAAAAGAAATTTACTCAATAATACATAGTAATTGCTACGATAATTAAAATCTCAAATGTTCTGTTTGAAATTTTAAAAAAGAGGAGTTCTAAAGACATAACCATATATGACACTTTTCTTTCCCTTCAAATATTAAAATATTATGTGCATTTTGTGACTCTCTGTAAGAATCCCTGACAAATACGGAAACCTTATTCCTCTCAATAAGTTAAAAAGAAATTGAAACTGCTACCTTCCTCCTTTGACAAAAACCATCACCAGGACATAAATCTCCTTTAATAGATCAAGTGGATCGAATAAGTGGTCATTAGGGGCTATAATGGTACTTGTCCCTACAACCCATCATTACTGGAGCTATACTTAATTCAAGCAAGAGTAATCCACCCACCTGAACATCAACAACAAATAACTCACCTCGATCTACTTTTGGAGTTGGAGTCTGATAGGCTTTTGTCACTTCTGGAAAGACTTCGCCTCCTCTTGTTGACATGGTTATGTGGTGCAGGATCACTACAAGAAAAACACAGAAATGAAGACATTAATTTAGTGCTAGTAACACAAAGAAAAACTAACCAAATTAATACTGTATTTGATGGCATATAAGATGCACTTTTATCTATGAAAAATCTCAGGTCCTTGTTAGCTAAATTCACCCCTGAAGCTTCTTACTACAATAGGCTCTCTCCTACCTAGCCTAATTTCATAAGAATAGTATTTACTTTACCATTAGCTAACATACTTTTATTATACACAGCTAGATTGCTGTAATGAAACTAAAAGCTATCTTTCCCTGAATATTTACTCTGAAATCAGTGTCTAAAATGCTCACACACAGTACTTAATGATGAGACAAGAAAAAATTAACATCTGCTTTTAATTACTAAATTAAGACTGGACAACTTACTCTGAACTGTGGTCTGATTGAACACGTTCATCTTTACTCTTGGCCTTCGTTGGAGCTGAAGAAGTCACTGGACTGCAAGTCAACTTGGGGGAAGCTGAAATGAAACGAACAGGTTTAGGAATGGCACAACAGAAGTTTGTGGAAATATGTGAATAAGGTGAAGGATCACAAACTACACAACAGTAAGGACCATGTAGTAACCACAACCACTGCTACTACTAATTAATTATATAGTATAACAACAAAGAGAAAGAGACCTCAAAACCATTGAGAATCACTTACCAGGACGTGAAATTGTCGAGTTAGGGGTACCATTGCCAGATTTCTGATTTTTTGCCTTTAGTTTTGCCTCAACCTGTATACGTCTGTGTTCAGCAACTATTTTCTCTAATTCATCACAGTTTGCCTAGAAACAAGATGTGTAAAAGTAAGATTTAATCTATTGATAGGCAAAGACGAGTCAAGTGAAAGGCAAGTAAAGTTGAGTGACTATTTTAGCTCTCGATCACAACACTAAAATATCAACTTACCTTCTTCCTAGCATAGAGTCTCAAAATTGTCAAACTAACAGCTTTGATCTGTTCTTCCGTAACATCAAACAACCAGAACCAATGGGGACTATTTGGTAAAGGAATCTGAATATTAAAGAAACAACAATACATTATTAGTTATATATACATGCAGGCGTAGCTGTGAGGTTAAGAAGCTTGCTTCCCATCCATGTGGTTTCAGGTTCAGTCCCACTGCAAGGTACTATGAGCAAGAGTCTTCTACAACAGCCCCTAGCTAACCAAAGCCTTGTGAATGAACTTGGGAGACAGAAAATGAAAGAAACCTATGTGTGTGTGTCTCTCTCACCTTGTCTTGAAACAGTATGGTAGTTGAAAATGTGTGTCAGCGTCATTCATTTCCAGTATTCTTCAAAAAATATAACCATGGGAAAATATCCACCTCAATAAACTACATCAAACCCAATGATGATCCTAATACATCTATCTACTGATGGAATAACAAATTTCAAGTGCCTATCTTCCACGATTACAATGATCTGGTTCATAGCAGAATAGAATAATTCTGTAACCATTGCAGTGATATCAACTGTTGATATCACTGCAATATTTAAGCAAAATCCTAACAAGGTTGTTCTTTGGTTACAACTTGAAATCACAAAGACCATCATCATTTAATATCAGTTTTCCATACTAACAGGACCTAGCCAGTTTCAGGGCTGCATCAAACTGTAATGTCAGCTTTAGCATGGTTCTTCTGCAGATGGATGCCTTTCCTAACACCAGCTACTTATGTCACTGGCACCAGCAACAGCACCAAGTAACTTGCAAGACAGAAAAAAAAATCCCTGACTGTAGGAGTAGGAGGGGGGTATTTGCTTTCTGAATGGTACACCACTGCTTGCTTCAAGCATGATAGAGGGAAGGACAAATACAAGTCTTGTTATAATAAAGGAAATACAGTTACAAAAATATTATGAGAAGACGAAAAAGTGTGGTGCTAGAGCAAACTCTTAATGTACAGGATGAACATAAAAGAAGACATAGACATTAAAAAAAAAAAAAGATTTGTTCTTACCTGAAGTTGTCGAGCAGCAAGATAAATACAGGCACAAGCAATTGTTTCTGGATGATAACGTACAAATACATTTGTTCTGAAACTGTCATTCATATAATTCCTGTAAGAGAGAGAGAGAAAAAAAAATAGGGAAATAGATGGAGGTATGAAACATTCATTTGTAGTGAAGCAGAGTTTGTAGAAATAGTCATCCAAATGCTACTTTCTTGGAATGACAATAATGCAACAATAACAGAGACAAACATACAACAGGCTTCACCTAATCACCCCTGGAACTTTCACATTAAAACATCTTCAAAATCGTAACTAAAACTTGAATATATCTTTAGCTGTTGTTTAGCCATAGGCCAATCCTGACCATGCAGATTCTGTGATCAAAAGCATTCCAGCCATATTGGACTTATATAAATGAAGAACATATAGAGAGATTTGCGATGCTCATAGCAAATAGATCCAATCAGATAATCTTGGGCCCATATGCAATGCTCATTGCAAGTGAAGTAGATGTAATTAGAATATCAATCTCATTCCCAAAATATTACCACCAACTAAGAACAAAAATAAAACTGGCTCAGTTTAATACTGAAATCAATCTACCCACAAACTACAGGGTGTAGAAAGACAGCAATTGACTAGGGTTGAAGTAAGTGTTTTATTGATAACCATCTGAGTTTTTGTGGAGTAGTGCATCAGCATGGCCACAAGTTTATAATAAATTTTGGGGTCCAATGGGAATATTACTATTCATTAGTTTCTCTTGTCATAGATTGCTCTCAGCAGGAATGGCTGCATCATAAAAAGCTTGCTTTCCAATCATGTGGATTTAGGTTCAATCCCATTGTAATGGCACCTTGGACAAGTGTCAACTATAACCCCAGGTCAACCAAAGACATGAGTGAATTTGGCAGACAGAACCTGAAAGTTAGTTGTATACATAGATATATGTATGCACGTATCCTTGTCTAGACTTCATATAATGGTTGTAAACAAGCTTCAGCACCGTAAGAGTGATATTGTTTTCCATGAAAAATGCATCTGACCATGGGGAAACCTCTTGTTTGGAAAAAATGTGTGGGTTGGAAACCAGAAAATCTGCCTCAACAGACTCCATCTGAACTAGGAAAGCATTAAAATGATGAAGAAGAGAGCTGATTAAAAACTAAGAGTAAATACCTATCAATTAAGAGTTATCAGAGATTATTAAAGTGACAATTTAGTCAGACATTATTTCTCTGACATGACCAATCTGTGTAGTTTGTATAGTATTTGTTTTTGTTTCAATACCATCAGCAGAGTTAAGTCATGATTTGTTGCTCACATCAGACTTCTCACTACATATCTAAAAATCTACACAGCAGGTATATACAAACATGTCAACTTTGCTTATTTGAAAAAAAAAAAAAAAAGAACAAACCGTTTTAATCAAGTTTCAATTCTTATTAAAGTCTCATCAGGTGTCTACATCACTTGACCAATCCCAGAGAAACAAGTATCTGTTCTGTTTATATACACATCAGATCTAGTAGCTACAGAAAACTTGAGCTACTAGCTTGCATACCATTAGAATTTACTGTTTAACCCATTCATGGGAAAACTGCAGTCCATGGGACTTTCTGAATGGCAGGTCTAATGAAAAATTATCTAGAATTATTTTTTTAAGTGCAGCTTGCTTCCCCCAAAAGTTGCCCATGCCAGCATGGAAAACAGATGTTAAATGATGATGATGAATGAATGAATGAATGAATGAATGAATGACCAATACTTACTAAATTGGTTACTGTTAACCAGGACACTGTGTACTTGCGTGTTTGTGTAAACCAGCTAACTCTAGCATCTAACAAAATATTTACTAACAAATGGTTGTTGGAAATATTCAAGTTCAGGGAAAAGTTGTTTAGAAAAATATACAATTTTTCTGATTACAGCTTACATAGGAAGACTGACATGTCAACTCATCCAGCCCACATTTTAGGGAAAATGGGGAATAATGGAATCATATTAGGACTGCTAGAATGGGAAGGAAGGAGGTTGAAAGTTTAAAACATTTCTGCATCTTAGAAGAAACTAAAATAGCCCAAAAGCAGGGAATAAAAAAAAAAAAACACACAGGAAGACATCAATTAAAAGAGGAAAGTTTTGGTACAAACGAGAGGGAAGCACCGCAGCAGTTTGGGTTATTACCTTTTTTTTTGGTTGGTTTTAGTGTTTTTTTAATTTTACCAGAAGCATTGTAGGATTTAAAAAAATTTCATAAAAGACATCTTCTCAAAAAGAGAGACCTGGCACACAGGACTGAATGAGTTAACAAAAAGCCATAAAATCAGAAAAGAGCCCTGAATCACTGCTTGAATGACAAACTGCAAATCAACAGCAGGCACTGGTTGGATCCATCAAGAACTTGTTCTGAGAATATGATGCAGGTGGCATATCAGTTGTGCAGGGTTGTGGTGACTGGTTCTCAGGACACTTCCTGATCGACAGTAGGAGGAGCTGTAGTAGACAGTAGTCGGCAGTCTTAGGATGGCACAAAGCAAGTTCTACCCATTTCAGCTGGGCAGGTAAAAAAGAAAATCAATATTAATAAACAATCAGTGGCTGACAAAGAGTTTAATTTTATTAAGAAAATAGCAAATAACCCTGAACTTGAATAAACAACTTCCCACACAAACAACTCAGGTTACACAGTGACCCTGTTAGATAGAAATAGCAACCAAATCTCCCTCAAATCGCACCCTACCACCTTGAAAAAAATTGATGGGTACATAAGAGTGTCCTAGAGACATGGTGTACCTGAAAAACAAAAAGGAGGTGGCCATGGCTGGAACACCTTTGATCACATATCCACTTGAGCAAAGCCAACCTAAAGCTAAACAATAACAGCATCAAAGCTGGTCTTCATGGTTCACGCATTTGATCACAGAATGCACTCCACCCCCCATTGTCTTCCAAACTATTAAGGGAGCTTCAACACGGTTGCTTAAATTGCAAGGAAATGGCAGCCCAATCTGCCTCAAATCACACCCTCTCTTAGTAAAAGGCAAGACATTCAATAATGTAGTCCTAGGGAAGAGGGGGGGGGGACTGGATGGTGATGCTGGGAATAATTGATCATAAATCTGCTGGGACTTCAACAGTTAATAAATGGATTAACAGAATTATTTTTTACTTTCAGACATTTTCCCATTTTACTAAAGATTCCACCATTTATGTTAGAACCACCAAATGGTCACTGCTAGAAACAACCAGATGTCACTCAAAAGAATATACTCCTAGATACATTTATCTGAAATAGAAGAGGGGATGATCATGGTTGGAATATTTTGATTACATCAAATCAATCAGGGCTGGCTAGGAGCTAAACATCTACTACCACCACCACATAGTCTTCCCTGTCAGCCAAACACTCCCCTGTTCAATACTTTGACATTGTCCCTGTATGACCACATAAATTGCTGATTTCACAACTCTGGAACCCTTCCCTACCAGTTTGATATCCTTGGGTTTGAGACCAGAAGCAAAAGAGTTGACCCTATTTCCCATTTAAATAAACAACAACAAGAAGACAAGATGCTGCTGTTTATATGATTAATTTTAATTACTGTGACACTTGAGTGTCTGTTAATCTGAATCAACTGAAAATACTCACCATGCACACTGCACAAGCTTCTGGTTTTTTTCGCATTCCAATACTTGTAGATACATAACAATCATCTGGAGTAGACAGAAACAATGGCAACAGCGGTTAACAGCAGATCTATCAATACAACATCAATTGTAATCGTTTTTGTTCAACGTGTAACTAAAAAAATATTTTATCATACCTAAGTACACGCTTACTTCTAACTGCACCTCATTGTAAAAGTACCAACAGAATTGAAGAACAAACATTTCAAGTCCAATCACCATGTACCACTGCACTATGGTCATACTGAAGCACTTAGAATTCCAGTACTTTGCCTGCTACTTACTTTGTCAAACTCATAGTAGGAGACAGGCTAAGTAAACCTAGGATTAAGGGACATAAGGCTTTCAATCAAAAGCCATACCACAAAATGCCTTTGCTTAACACATTGACCACTGTCCCTTAGATATACACCAATTATATAATTTAGCCATCACCATCATGACTTGGTAGCAGCACATATCATGGTAAAAGTGAGCTGCACACCAGTATTTTTTACCAGTACTCATTCACCTCATCATCAGAAGGAAAAAGAATTTTTTAAAAAGCCACACACAGCAAATTGTACAAAGACCCAGAATAAATAGTCAGGCATTCTGTCTGATGCTCCAACCATGCTAGCAATCCACTGTGTACACAGGAGAGAGATATGCATGTGGTAGTTTGTCTATCATTTTACATCTATCCTCAATTATCACTGACCAAGGATAACATGGTACACTCACTGTCAACCGTGTTATGTTCACTACGAAAATACCTGTAGACACAGGTCAGCAATCAGTCAAAAATTTTACCCATCCATAATGCTTAGAACAAAATCTTTTCCTCCTCTGTTTCATTTTTCCATTAACACTTCTATTTATTTTAACCAAACACCTGTCATAATTAAGGATAGATGCAGAACATATTCGTCACAAGCACTCACCAGAAGGCACTAAATCATTGAAGCCAATGAGTACAGTATAACTTAGAATCATCTGGCTGCAGAACAAGCACACCAGTAGTCAACAACTGGAATATGTTGTAAGGTAATGGAAATCACCAATTCCAAGTGTTGCTATGAGAACTGAAACAACTCACCTTGTGTGGATATTTGAAATGAACACAAAAGCCCAACTCTTTGAGAACCCTCCGTTCAGCCTTGATAACTTGATTCTTTAAATTGATATAATTCTGGTCAAGCACCATGGGATGGATTGTCCTGCAAGTACAAGGATTACCACACTGCGGATATGTGTCAAAAAAAAAAAAAAAAAAAAAAAAAAAGGCTGCTGCATCCTTGCAATAGCATCTCAAAAAAGTATAGGACTTTGACTAGAAGAACTGGAATCACATTTAACTGATAAGGGTTGTGGTTGGTTGAGATGAGAGAGGCTGAGCAACAGCTGTGTTGCCATTGAACAGAAAACATGGAGACACTTTCACAAAACTAAATCATTGTAGTCTAGAAGAATACATCTCTATCTTAATTGTCAAGAGGAATTTATAGTTAGAGATATGTGTAAAGTGTTACAGACATAGGAGCAAAATTGGCTGGAGAAGCAGTAAGGTTCCATTCTAACTACCTCAATAAAACAAAACCATCATCAGACTGTATTTAGACAAAACAATAACAAAGTATTTCACAACTTGCAGAATTGTAAAAACATTAAATGTTACAAATGCAAAAGTATAAAAGAAATGAATCAACCTTAAAATAATACAATATATTCTCGGCTACCCGATTACTATGACTGAAAGGATATTTCACCAAATATACAATATTATGAGAAAACTTTTTACAGACATTCTGGTTAAATCCATTCGATGAACAGCAAATGTTCAGGGTGTTCTCAATGTCCATTCCTTCTAACCCTCATAAAGAATGCTTCCATCCTTTTCTCTTGTTTATAGAATATAAGAAAAAATTCCTGAAGAAATGCAATGGCATCAGTAATTGTTATAAAAAAAAAATTAAAAGGAGCAGAGAGAGAGAGAGAGAAACATTTAAGGAATTACTCTACCATTTCAGATACCAGAAGATTCTCAAAGACAAAGTTAAACCAAAAGGAAAAAAAATAGAAATAATAAAAAGAACAATGCAGTTATGACAATCAAAGGAAAGAACCATCTTCTCTCAGAAACTGTCAAAACTAGCAGAAGATAATAAACGTTTAGATTATGAGAAAATCAGAAAAATTCAACTCACCCTGAGGAGTTCGGGAAGCAACAAGTGTGAACATTTGCAAATGTCTGCCAAATTCACTGGTAATGGTAAGTTTTTCCAGCAGGTTCTAGAGAACGTTTCAGTACAAGTTGAACAGTGCTTTAGATGTTTACTTGACTGAAATATGGAGACTGGTTCTTTTGTTTACAAATTTACAATTCTGCGATCAAATGAAAGCAAGAACTGCACACCTACAAACAATTCTAACTAAACTGGATTGACAATATTTCCACAAACTGGACCAACAAACAAATCAGTTTCAATTATAAAAATTCTTGCTAGTAATTAAAAGTAATTAAATGATATCAATTAAAAGAAAGAGTTGAAAAATACGTTAATTTTACATGTTAACTCAAGTGGAAATATTGCATGAAATAAACTGAATATATTAGTTAAACCAATCCAATATTTAAGAATTATAAATGACTAAAACAATCTATACTCCTCAATAGCAGCACCTTATTATGTTTGATGAGTTTTAGATTAAGGCTTCAATATTTGTTAATTACTCACTGAACACTAATAAAATTATAACTGCAGATCATGAAATTTTAAACATCTAAATGAGCTCTTTTGACGAGTTTCATCTACTATAAATCAGGTGTGTGCGGGGGAGTTAACAATGACAATCAGATAGCAATAATCAACAAACTTGAAAATTGTGCTAGAATAGATGTTAAAAACAACAAAATTCAGATCTATATAGGCAGGCCTGGGAGAAAACTGGTATGATTTTTAAATGACTATACTTTGACGGTAAAGGGAATGGTCAGGTGTTTTGTGGCACATGTAACAGGTTTTGGTGATGGAAACGTTTTTGTAGATATCTCAATTCAGTCACTCAGTGCAGAAACATTTCTATCTGCATTTTCATGTAAGCCTTTATGGAAAAAAATGAGACAGAGATGTCATAAAATACATCATTTCAAAGTCTACAACACATGAGCACAGTACTAGACATTATCTCAGATTGAAATACACCCTGATGTAAATTTCATCCTAAAAACAATAGGACTGTGCAAGAAAACCTGAAAACATGCTGTTGACATAAATGGTGGCATTGTTCATTTCATGAATGACAATGTGAAATGGTAAAGCTTTTGCTATAAATCACAGAGCAATCCACAGAAAATTGAACGAGTCCCCTTCACTGTATGTTGTGCTATGTATAAAACTTAGCAATGTTAGGTCCCCATAGTTCTTTGAAGAGAGAGAACATGCAGTAACTGTGAATTCTAATTTACTGCGTGTTTGAGCAGTAACTTCATTTTCCCAGAAATCGGATGAAACAAAACAATGGTTATATGGGAATGTAGCAACTCTCTTATCAACCATCCAAGAGTGGAGATTGAGGTTTGCTGGCCACTGCTGGAGAAGTAAAGAACTTGTAAGTAATGTTGCTGTGGACACCAAATTGTGCTACCACAGAAGACGCATACAAAACAGCTTGCAAAAGATGTTGGATGCCAAGTTGAAGACCTAAAAGCACAAATCGAAGATCAGGATGGATGGAGAGGTAATCAGGCTGGCCCAGGCAATCAGCCTGACTGGCTTGGCTGATGCCTCGATAAAGGGGAGGGGGTTCAACAAAAATTGGCCACTTGCAGAATGACAGTTTCCATTGACATAATCATTAAAGAACCCAGGCTGGTAGAGTGGCAGAATTGTTACAACACCAGAAAAGCTGCTGAGCAGTAAACACTCCAATTCTTTACATTCTGAGTTCAAATCCCATCAGAAATCAACTCTGCCCTTCATTCTTATGGTTTTAACATAATGAACCATTAGTGAAGTACTGGAGGTTGATGGGATTGATTAGTCATTCCATTTGCTTCAAAATTGCCAGTCTTGTGCCAAGAAAGCATTATTTTAAAATGTGAAGAAATGAAGTGCCATGGATCACTCGATTGGCTGACCTTTCAGTTTATTGACAATTTCCATGAAACTAAAAACAGCTGTTCACCAGGAAGGGACACTAATATGTCAATCCATGGTGCAACGTAGACTTTCCATGCCAAGTTCTAAATATGTGTATGAAACAATAGCAAAGTATTCATACAACATTTGCAAGGCTGACTGATTTATGTGCCATTAGTTATGCTTATACATTTAGACAATAAAGATTAGTCATATGCTATACTTGCCAACAATGTCTACACATAGTTCCCCCGCAAGACCCTGTATTAAAAGGACTATATCAGATGAAGTAATAATTATTAAAATAGCATTTAGGTGGGGGAAGGGGCTACATTCCACAGATGAAGCATGGAAAAACACCAAAAGAACTGAAATATGCTGGTGAACCAACACCTGCCTCCTCAACTAAAGATTACACATTGACGCCTACTAAGTGACTGAACAAGACAAAGAAATAGATATCACTTCAAGGTCATGTTAATTAATAAAGATTACGGATTACGACATTATTAACATCTGAAGCATACATACATCAGCAGCCTCAGTGGAGCAAACAATTGTCACTAGATATAAAAATTCCTATTTCTAATCCAGTCAGGAGCTACATACACAGTCAAGAATAAGACACCTAATCTGCATAGGGTAGATATGAGGAGATTTATGACATTAGGAAGGCAGCACCACTACATATATTTCATCAAATTTGCATCATTAATGTGTTAATTAGCCTAAAGAGGGCGGCATCATGTATCTTACATTACTTTCCATCCCAAACCATTTCAGTATAAAATGTTATTAGACCATTACTTTTCATTTATTATGTCAATATTTCAGAGAGGTTCCAGTGACATGGCCAACACTACTACAATAATTATATTAACATTAATAGGCCAATCAAACTAAAGATAGTCACAAAGCAAATTTCCATTATAGTATTTACTGCCTAATAATTAACATAACCTTTTTGATACCAACCCACTTGAAATAGCCCCTAGTTCCATGATACAAACCTTGTTTTCAAGTGATCTAAATTAAAACCTTCCAGAAAATTTGAGGTATTCATAATTCTTAAGGTTGAAAGGAAGGCATTCTATTTCAACAACAAAAGATTTAATATAATTTCCAAATTAAGAAAACCTTACACCTTTGAGTTAGAATACTTAACACTTTTCGATACCAACCTGCCTGTAATCTTATAATACAAGCTTCCTGTTTTAAAGTGAACTTAACTAAAACCTTCCATCAAAAATTGATTTTTCAAACACCAGCTTAAATAAGGACCAATTTATTTTGCTACATACTGAGAAAAAAATAAAAAAAACCCAGTGTTTTTCAAGAGAAATATAGTAAAAAAAAGGTTTTACATGGGCTACCACTCCATCCACAACACACACATCAACAGATTAAACACTGCTGTCAATGCAACATTCACTGTCTGATAACTCTTTAGCTGTCAGAGAATTTCAAAAATAATGTTATGTAATCAGGACATGTATAAAGTTTCTCCACTTGTCATTCCAGCAAGTTTATTCAATGTAAGCCCCAGAGACAAACCAGAAGCATACATACTCCATAGTTGCTCAATCTGCTAGAAATGACAGCAAAGTCTCCTAGAAGATACTGGATTACATTCGGTTACAGGTCAACTCAAGTTTGACCCAAGGCTGAACACCAGTGACATCAAATATGACATGCAAAGAATAGCAGCCAAATCCCTCTCAGACTGCATCCTACAGGCCTGAAAAAGCCCGACCAAATTGGACAATTTAGTCCCAGATATGCAATGCTCAAAAGACATGGTTGGAACATCTTTGACCAAAGGTGACTTCAATCAAAGTTGATCTGTGCTAACCAGCACCACAAACTGAATACCATACTGTGTTGAGTTGTTTTTAATTATGAACACCTATAAACATTAATACAATTGTTATTTTAAACACAACACGACCAGGGGCTGCAATCAGGAGTCAGTCAGGAAAACAGAATATGTAGGCCTTTAAGCATACGACCATGAATCCACACAGCCAAAGCTCCATAAAAACTGTTACCTTATCAAAGCTAATGCTATTGCCTCCACCTCCCATAAACTGCTCATTCTACACTGTTGTAGTTCCACCACACACACAACCAACTACCATTAAAAGGACTATATCAGATGAAGTAATAATTATTAAGTCTCTATTCGTCTCTGCTGATCTCACTTTGGATTTCAAACTTTCCAAGTCAGTGACCTTCAAAAATTCATAGTATCCACGTGGTCCTATACTCAGCACAGGAGACTAAGTGGAAAGGCTAAGCACAACCACCCTTCCTCAAACTAGAATTAAAGATGAAAGAGAGACCTACGAGAATCTTACAGTAAAAAAACCCAGCTTGATAAGAGACATTATATCTCTGATTCCATATTATCAAAATGCCAAGGGGACAAAATCAACAACTCACTTGAGCCCCACGTCCTAGTTCGCCTGTCTTAAAATGGTTTTGATTAAAATCTTCCATTAACATTCCTTGCTTTTAATACCAGCTTAATAATAATGAGCTACTTTACTAAATTCTTCATTATTTTAAAAATTAATTCAAACATATTTCAAAAGAAACAGGGTAACAAAAGAATCAAAGTATGCCTATGATACAACAGGTGGTTATATGGCGTCAACAGATCAAACAATGGTTAACTGCCCTTCCTGATAGCAGCAATAACTGACAGCAATAACTGATTGTATGTGGAATCTGGCAGAATAAAAATCAAAGCTGTTATTGTTATTTAAGAGCACTAGGACTTTGTCAATTTTGAACAGCATCAAAGGATGATAAATAAACAAGACACCAGTTTATTTGACTATGATGTTTAAAACAGTGACATTATATATCACCATGATGATTATCTGCAGCTAGTATAGAGAACCAAACTTAAATTGTTAACCTTATCCCAAAAAAAGTAATGTGAAAAATTATTGTTACCCTCGATCATTTACTCAATGTCTTACAATCCTATTATTTATTCAAATAACATTAACTAGCAGACAGACTAAAGACCAAAATAGTCCCTCTTAGAATTAAAATGTGTTGTTCAACATGAATATTTTATGAAAATCATGTTTATATAAAAACCCACACCTGAATACATTCTTTTAATTAACCAGCATCTTAGGTTCTACGAGCATCTAGTTTTAGCAAAAGAAGTTATATAATTTGACAAAATTGGTGCGGGAAGAGAAAATACAGGAAAAAAAAAAAAAGACAAAAATATTCTCCCCAATAATCTATCTCATTGTACGAAAACAATTTTAAATATCTAATGTTTAAAGTGAAAGCTGTTACTAAGATGAAAATTTTCCACACTAATTATCTTCGAAGATGTGTGTGTGTGTATGTGTATGTATAAATATATATATATATATATATAATATACATAATTTCAATACCAACTTTTCTGGCCTTGCATGAGTCAGATCTACAGCCAAATGCACTTGCTGTTTACCAACCCTCACCTGTTATATTTCCCTGGCTGGACACATTTCCATGGAAGACTGGAAATGAATGACACAGCTTGAATAATGGAAGCTAGCTTACAACCATCACTTGATATCAAGACAAGAAAACAGCAGCACAAACATATAAACAGGCTTCATTCTGTTTGTATCTACCAAATCTATTTAGAAAAATTCAGTTGACCGGGAGCTATAGAATACTTATCCAAAGTGCTATGCAGTGGACGGGAAGCCAAACAATTAGGCCTACACTTGCGCATTCATGTGTGTGTGTGTGTATATATATATATATATACACACAACACACAATCCAAAGCAAAAAAAAAGCCTATATAAATATTTAAAAAATGCCTTCCTCTTCAAAGACTAAATTAAAGTATAAGAAAACTCTTAAATTTTTGTAGAGTAAAAGCTACAAAATCAAATATGGAAATCACTCCAAGTTTAGTCTACAAATCATTTTTGGGCATCACCATTATATATGACAACCTATCAGCTACCAACAAAATACTTATCTACAACCTCATATTTAAAATATGTTAGAGCCATTAGACATAAGGGTTAAGAACTGTGCCAAATCTGAGATCCAACTAGAGCAAACTAGCTCCTCAACCAGAACCAACTAGAGTAAACCAGCTCCTCAACCAGAACCAACTGGAATAAACCAGCTCCTCAACCAGAACCAACTAGAGTAAACCAGCTCCTCAACCAGAACACCAAAAAAAAAATATCTCCCCACCAATTATTGTTCAGATAGTGATGAACAAATTATAGTAACTAAATATGAATACACACAACACAAGGCCCTAAGCACTCAGTTATTGAATTTGGTACAAATAACAGTTAAACCTGTCAAATTACATTCAACTCTGTTAAAAAGAAAGGACACATTGAACATACCAAAAAGACAATGTTCACAGTAAGGACACTTTTGACTATGGGTTTGCTTGACAGGGCTAACCTTGAGTACTATCACTATCATTCCAAGATATCTGATGACCAGGTTAACTCCACTCATCAATTATATACAACATACCGGATAAAACCAGGACTACCTCCATTAACACAGACCTTTCTCCATTACACAAGTTAAAATAAGCCAATGGAGGAGCCTGTAAGCAGCTGCTCAATCTGCTGGAAATTTCCTGGAGTTCACACATTAATGAACACACTGCATTTTGTAGTATCTAGACCTCTCGATAACAATAGGCTAAACAACAATACCCTGACAAGCTAAATGCCAGACATATAACACACACCAAAACTATTTCAAAGCATAAGCTTTCTTTAGCTTTCTTCTAGAAATAAAATTGCCTTTGTCATTACCATCATTTTACACTGACAGACCAGCTCTTCGCCTATTACTATATTTGCATCTTTTATCTTACAGTTCATTGTCATTGGTCCATGGCCATACTGGGGCCCCACTTTGAAGGGCTTAACTGAACAAATCAACCCCAGCATGCATTTTTAAAACCTGGTACTTATACCTACTCTCTCGACCTTTTTCGCCAGACAGTGAACTTCTTAATGGCATTCTTAGCCACACAAGAATGTTTAACTTAATATCAGCAGAGACAGGAGAGAAGTGACTTTAATCCAAAACGAAGTCTTACCTACATCACCAGTAGCAGTGCTTCTCACGCTCTTAATCCATGCCAAAAATTCATAATACAGGGATGATGGAACGAACAGGCTTTAATACAAGTCACAACAATTGTTTCTGTGCATTAGTATCAACTGTTAGTTGCTGAGTTTTCCATATTATACAAATATGATCCAGCAATAGCTGTGTACCTACATATTAGCAGGTGAGTATACAGATATGTAATATGTATAATATGGAAAACTTGGCAACAAACAGCTATTGCTAATGCACAGAACTGCTGTGATTTGTATTAAAGGCTGTTCATTCCATCTTCATCTTCTTGGATCAAAAATTTATTTATATATATATATATATATATATATATATATATATATATATACACACACACACACACACACACACAATAGGCTTCCATACAAACTCAATCTAAGTTCACTCACAAGGCACTGACCAACCAGGAACTACAGTAGAAGACACTTGCCCATGGTGCTGTACAGTGGGACTGAACCCGAAACATCATTACAAAGTAAACTCAACAAAACAGCAATGCCTGCACATATTACTGCCTGTAATCCAAAGACTAATTCATCATCATCTTCATTTTCCATGCTGGCATGGGTTGGATGGTTTGCCAGGAGCTGGCCAGCCAGAGAGCTGCTCAGGCTCCAGTTGTCTCTTTTGGCATGGTTTCTACAGCTGAAATGCCCTTCCTAATGCCAACCACTTTACAGTGTACTCGATGCCTTTTATATGGCACTGGCACGGATACTCTTACATGACATGGGCATAAGTGCATCCTACATGGCACCAACACGAGTGCTTTTGATGTGACCCCAGCATGAGGAAAAATCGAATTCCTATTTAAATAATATCTCCTAAAAGCGCTTCCCAAAAACAGAAACTAAGTTTTCTCACAAGTTAATTACTCATTATTGATGTTACAATCAACATGCCACAAAAATGAGTCATAAACACACCTGTCACATCTATATTATAATTCTGATTGTTCCTTTACAAGTTACACTTTAGTTAGTTGGGGGGAGCGGGAGTGAAAGAAAAGTGAGAGAAAGAAGCAGAGAAAACTGCATACGTGTATGCACATATACACTTTTGTGTGTGTGTGTGTGTGTGTGTGTGTGTGTGTGTGTGTATATATATATATATATATATATATATAGATATGTGGGAAATGTGGTTATAGTTGAAAGAAAAAGGAGAGAAAGAGAATGTGTTTATTGAAGGGATCAGCAATAAGTGTTATCTTACAATTTACAAAATAACCATGGAATTTTCACGGGGTACAACTAGTATCATCGTAAATGAGACTGCCATCATGAACACAATGTCTAAAAATTGATTTCAAATTTTGGCACAAGGCCAGCAATTTCAAGGTGGGAGTAAGTCAATTATATTGATCCCAGTACCTACTGGTACTTATTCAATCGACCCAGAGAGGATGAAAGGCTAAGTTGACTCTAGCAGAAACTGACCTTAGGCAATATGTAAATATTAACACACTATGTCACTTAAATTAAAGTCCCACCAAGTTTTCTAGAGCAGACTTATTCAGTTCTTCTATATTCTTTATTATATAATACGTTAAGATTTCACTTCTTAAGATCAAAGTTTACAATTATACATCATATTACAAAACCAGATTTTAAAAACGAACACTTAAATGCATTTCCACAAATTAAATCCTTAAACCATAAAACCAGACAGGTCAAAGACACTTAAAATCACACAACTCCCTTCAATATCTACATTCTATTAAACGAGAATGTAATTAATGTATCAATTTTCAACAGCTATAAACTTCCCCCAGAGTTAATTGCACATTTAGGTCACACAAATATCTAGCAAAATAGTTGTTATGAAAGGTAAAGACATTTACCAAGTGACAAGATAATGTTATCTCTCAAATAATAATTAGATGTTATTACATGCCTATTCTACTTATAAACTCATTTACAACATTCCATCATTGAGAAGGTGAGGGGGGGGGGGGCGTCACTAGGATCATAATGGAACAAGTTCAAATAGTGCCTCAGTCGATAGAGAAAAGTCACCCATCACCACCACTTTCCCATGCTGGTATTGGTTGGACAGACTGTCACAATTCAACTCAGCACTTACTAAGGAGTCACTGCTTTCCTAGATGGGTCGGGGACCATATCGGACATGGATTCCACAGCTGGTTTCTCTTCCAACAGCAACCACTTCAGTGTACCATACATAACTACAGCATGGCAGCAGCCCAATAACTTAAACTACTTCACCCATATATGCATATGAGAGGCTCCTATACCATTTTCCTCAACTATATTCCAATTCTGCACAATGGCAGAAGTAAACCATCCAAGTTTAATACATATATTACATATTCTTACATATATTCACATGCATATGTTGCACGCACACACACACATACCCCTATTCGTGTAAATAAAAGAATGGCAAAATAGGTGTATAAGAAGAATCACAACCCTATTATTATCTGAAGATATTCCAAGAGATAAAACTTACCTTTGTGATGAACCAAATGAAAAGTAGATCTGATCATAGGACAACGATGCCTAAATAACAGGTCAGGTCACACACACACACTTCACTTCAAAATATGTTGGTAAATCAAAGACCACTTATTAAGTGTAGTTATGCTGCCATATCACAGTCTGCACTTTACTCAGCCATTCATACAACATGAAAAATCATGATATACTGACTGAATGATGTCTATCTTTCGCCCTATATCAAAACACAAACCTAATCACCTATGTAACCCAAGTAGAGCTATACCAGTTATTTGCAGCAAAATAATATTTCTATTTAAATTCATATTTATTTATTTATCCAGATTTGAGATGTTATACTTCCACTGGTCTCAGTCAGTGAACTACGACCATACTGGGACACTGCCTTCAAAGGCTCCCACTACTACACAGGCACAACAGGCTTCTGCAGTGTCCATTTACAAAATTTCACTCAAGGTTTTTTGCCAACCAAAGACTATGGTACAAAACTTAGCCAATGAAACAGCTGTGCAACAGGATCAAAACCAAGACCAATGTGCTGCAAAGCTACCACCACAAAGGCCAGCAATTTCGAAGGTGGGAGTAAGTCAATTACATTGATCCCAGTACTCACTGGTACTTATTCAATCGACCCAGAGAGGAAGAAAGGTACATCAATGTACTATACATATACACACACGATACATGTGTATGTGTGTGTTTATATATATATCTATTATTTAACATCATGAGAAAGTCAGAATAGCAATATCAAATACACATGCATACTGTTATATAATTCTCTTCTTTTAACCTTTATAGCAGTCTTATATATGTAAACCTATGACCTGGTCACTGATATTATGAAGAGATAGAGGAATAATATCAGGCATAGATGTATGTCAAAAACTTCGATATTTCATGATTCATCCCCAATATAATAATCAATCTCAACAAAGGATCTATATTTACCATTTGTCAAATTATTATAAATGTATGTAGAAAATAGTTGGCCTAGTGACCAAAGTGGATTCACAATCTTATATGATCAGCATGTTGTGACCTTGAGCAAACATTTCATTTTATATTGCTGCAGAACACTCAGCTGAAAATGAGCACAAGTAATAGCAAGGGGAAACCGGGAGTCTTCCCCTAGAGCCCTATTCAGAGGTTAGTATTGTTCTCTTTGTAACTTATACACCATGGAAATCAGAATAAGTTCCTACTCATGGCAGACAAGATAAGGAGAAACACACACACACACAAGGTAAGCCTGCATACCACACCTTTCTCAAACAGAGTAGCCCTGGTCTTTGGAATACCATTAAATGGGATTGAAAGCAATAGCTGTTTGAAATATAGACGTATTTGACTACAGCTGAGCCCATTACACAAAATCCACATCTGTATGGTCCGATGGTAGAGACAGGGACATTACCCTCCAGAGTGATTTTTACATGGATACATTCAAGTATCAAGGATTATCAGCAGTTTAAGCACATTCAACCAACCAACTTTTACAAGGGGACCATTACTTAATTTAGAAATGACTGTTGCCCTGGTATGGCTATGTGTATCCTTCAAGGATACCATACATGTTTGTGACTTTAAGAACAGTAAAGTGGAGAAAGAAAAAAACCCCCATCCCAAATTGATGTAAACGATTTGGATAAAGGGAAGATAGGCATTAACAATGCTTAACATCTGGCAGACAGGGAGGAAAACTGTCCATGGGAAGAGAGCCCTTAAAGAAAGGCATCAGACCAGGAGATAACATACATTAAGACCACCCTTGCTTGAAGGATCGACATCTAAAGTATAGTACTGTACAGATGCACCAAGAGTTAGCAGTATAAACCACCTACCAACTAATGTGAATTATTGTAGAGATCAGCTAAGAATCCATGTACAGCACAGACCACTTACCATCTAGTTTTTTATTTTTTTTATTTGTTTCAGTCACGTGCCTGCCACATATTTTCTACACCATGCCCATCACAACTTCACTAATCTAAATGTAACAGCATGTTGGCAAAACGTGTTTAGAGAGGGGAAAAAAAAAACAAAGGCTTGCAGTTTAACCCTTTGGCATCTAAACTGGCCACGTCCAGCTCGAATATTCTGTTTTATGTTTAAAAACAGACCAAATCTGTCCTCACAACACCTACCCAACATCACTCTAAAAGCAAACAATCACTTGAAGCTATGAGATAATGCAGGATTAAATCCAAATAATATGAATATATAAGCATTACATGACAGAGTAATCTGGATGCTAAAGGGTTAAAGTATTAACTATACAAAATTTTAAGTCCTTCAGAAAGATGTTCATGTAAAATTGATTTTTCCCTAAAAGGCATGAACTGTAGCAAAGAGTTGTGCCTGAGCCCATGCCTGTAGCTAATCGTTTGTATCCCATGATAAATACACACAAACACACACGCACCACTTATCATTCATTATCTGGTAGAATAACTTGAATAACATATATGACATGAATTTGCAGAGAGATCTTCCAGAAGACAAATTCCTTACTGTTGAGTCTCGACTGAAGCCGCCCCTGTTTACACATTTTGTCAAACAAATTACAAATATACTTCAACTATTAAAAGTTAATTTTAGGATTGAATTAAATTAAAATAATTTTTTTCTTCAATTATAAAGTTGCAGACAAAAATAAACAAATTTTATTTCAAATTAAATATTGTATTTTTGTTAAAAATTGAAAGGACCAAAAATGTAAATAATCTAATAAAATTATTAAAAAATAGTTTTATATTACAGTGACTAACTTTAATGTATAAACTTTAACACTAAATAAATTTTTATACATACATATTTTTTTCATTTATATTTAAGATTTTTAAAAAAATATTGTTACAAATTAAAAATAAATGTCTGCAATATTTAAATTATTATTTTATCTAAAACATGTGAAAGTAGAGTGAGGCTCCTTCGTTTCTGTTGTAACAAAGTAAGTAACCATAAGAAATACTTATCAGTTAAATGCAAAACAATGCTCCAACTCAGTAGAGTAAGAGATTTGAAAAAAAAAAGAAAAAGAAAAAAAAAAGAAAAAGAAAGGAAAGAAAAAAAAAAAGAAGAAAACAGAGAAGGGAAATCCATCACAGTTTCTGAGTTCTGCTGACAGTGCAGATAATATACAAACCATGGCATCTAGGATGTGGTTCATGAGCCAGGTAAAGCCAGTGGAGGAGACGACGTGTCTAGCCCATGACCACACAGGATCAGCCAGGTAACATCATTGACACTCCATTTAGAGCTGTGCAATGCAGCAAAAAAGAAAACCTAATCAGAGATGGTCAAGTGTTACCAACAGTAACATCATAAATAGATGAGCATCTTCTAATTTAAGCAAAACTAGTTAACACATTTTACATACATTTTAACAATATACAGACAAATATTTATTAAAATTTTAAAAAATAATGTAACCACCCTACCACCACCTTTGACAAAAAAAAAAAAATACTGGGGGAAGGATGGATGGAAAAGCAGAAAAGATGACATTTCATATGGAAACAGTTTAGTGTGTGTGTGTGTGTATATATATATCCATATACTGACCATAAGTGAGTTAAAACACTCAATTACACCAATTAATTATACTGAAATAAATACTTGAGGAAAAAAGTGCAACAAAAATTTTAAAAAATAAAAAAGGAAAATCTGAGTCAAAGTCAACTGATTTGAGATGGGAGCAGCAGCAAAATTGGTTGCAACAATAGCAACAACAACAATGGTTTCAGATTTTGGCACAAGGCCAACAATTTTAGGGTGAAGGAAGTTAGTTGATTACACCAACCCCAGTACTTGACTGGTACTTTATTTTATCGACCCCCGAAAGGATGAAAGGCAAAGTTGACCTTGGCGGTATTTGAACTCCAAACATCAAGAGCCAGAAAAAATGCCTCAAAACATTTTGTTCAACACTGACGGTTGCCAGCTTCCAGCCTTAATAACAATACTATTCCAATTAAAAAGGTGTTTCATGCTTATACAACAATTTCTCATATATCGAACCCGTTATCAGCAAACAGGTTTACTTAGAATGCAAAAATGCAAAAAAGCAACCAATATTTAAATAACAGGGTTATACATACATATTCATACACATTCAATATGCATATTATGTTATACATAATATGTATATATTACATGTCCACACAAACATGCATTCAATTTGCATATATACACACACATTCAATATTCATATATATATATATATACATATATTAAGTTTTTTCAAACTCCTAGGAGGGAGGGAAGGATTTATGAAGATCTCAATATTTACATAGAAATTACTGGAACAAATGTTTCTTTATAGTTAGGAGGTCATCACTTCTGTTTAACCACTTACATGTTGGGTCAAGCCACTGAGGGAAACCTCTACACGACCTGCTAGAAAAAGCAACCATATCTCCCTCAAAACACACCTACTGTCTTCAAAAAGAATATAAGATAATGTAACCCTAGACACACTGTCTGGATAAAAGACAGGGATTGTCATATCTGGATTGGCTTTTATCATAGATCTATATACTCAATTAGAACTGAGATGAACTAAACAACTGTAACATCTAAAGTAGGGTCACCAAGACCAATTAACTCTTCATTATCTAGGGGACCAGCAATGAGGCCCTAGGCATATTTGACATTTTTCAGTAAGACAATTCTCCAGCTCTCTTCTTTAAATTTATCCACTGTCCCAGTGCTTGTGAAAAATTATTCCATCTTTAGTGAAAATAAGGACAGGACACTCTGAAAAAACAGAATTGGTCAACATATACTGCCAGTCCCACTCAACTAACCACCCACCCTCCGCTTTTTCTCATTATTCCCAGAAACATTCTAGTCTCTCGTGGGAGGACATCTTTTGTTACAATAACCATTGAGAAAATACTTGCTAACCATGAAACATGGTCCTTTTACTCAAACATGTTGACTCTGAAATAATACCAGCCTTGGATATAAAGACTAGCTGATCCCTGTGCCAACAGAAAAATTCACGTGACAAGTCAAAAGCCTTAATCCATGCCACGAGACACAAAGATGTGTCTTTTCACTTCTCAAAAAGAGAGAGAGAGAGAGTGAGAGTAGGACTAGGCCTATCAATAGTCACACCATAATGATGACCAAAATTAATTTCCTGGATTCTTTGAATCCGTTAAATTTAGATCTGAGCTAGTTTATTGCAAATAACATAGAACACTATGGCATTTAAAAACAACAATAAAAATGATAAAAAATAAAAATATACTGAAGACAATACTTACTTTCCACTTCGTAACTGCTTTATATGGTGGAAAACGTTTATCGTATCTCGAATCCTTCGAGGACATTCCTCTATTTTCGACGCCAGGTTCATACAAGCCATTGCTACTACCTGTAACAACATAGCAATCAGTGCTGATTTTAGGGAGTCAAAGCACACAACACTTCCTACAACTACTTCACTGAGCAACACATTTTGGCAATAAAACACAGAACCCTTGATTTATTTATAACAATGGATAATCATTTATTATCGATAAATGTTTTTTTGGCAGTGGACGATGAATACACGCACCAACTACAGAACATCTATCTCACAAATGAGTCAGCAGCGATACACACCAACTGTTACACGAGTCGGAGTGGGTAGAAACTACCCCCCCCCCCCCACAAAAATAACCGTACTCAGTCGACGTCAAAGACGCATATATATACAAGAAGAAGGAGGGAAGAGGAGAAGAAATCCGGCTGAGTGAAAAATGGATGTTGAGGAAGGCGAGGAAATCCAAACATCCACTGGAATCGCAGAGAGGAAGATTGTCACACCATGCCTCAATTTCATTGATTTAAATTATTAAATTGGATTAGGGCCGTCTGCTTAACTGTAGAGACGTGCCCCAGCGTAGCCGCAGCCTCCGAGCTGGAACTATAAGATTATATATACGAGTCGGAAGATGGTCCTACGCACGAAACACATATGTGTGCACACACAACTCCAGTCATACTCTATATATTTCCGGTGGTAAGTAGGGCAATTAGTTACCAACGTCTATATATAGACAATAGAGAGACAGATCGACGGGTGGTGGCGATTACACATATACACAAACGACGATGATCGAACAAAGAACATACAAACGGAAGTACGTCGAAGCTCACAGAACAGAATCAATTAAATACAGATAGCCAAGAGACGAGGTGGGAAGACATATTGGATCATCAAATCTAGGATGGAAGTGGGGGGGGGGACATAAATTCGCAAACACGTGAAACAATTCAAATTAACCAACAATAAACTTCAATGTATACACACACATAAACCATATTCTTTCCATCCTACCTACCCTCCACCGTATCAGTGACCACCACCACCGACCATAGCTAACAAATCACACAGCTCTCCTCTCTCTCTTTCTCTCTGCTATGATCCACCATTCAAAACTTCAACATTTTATTTGTCGCTAACAACAGAGCATTGTGTACCCGATCGTTCAACGGATATAATTAGATACAAAAGGTATACAACGCAAAAAAAAAAAAGTGGCTGCACAGGATGGTCACGCGTGGAATGTCTCAGGACTGAACAGAGAAGCTAAGTAACACCTCCACTATACAATAATATTTTATACCGCTAATTTAATAAAGGAACCATTTGCAATCGATTATTATTATCATTACTACTAGAACAGAAGCGAACCATTTCAAAATATAAAAAGTAGACACGAGGAGAAAAAGGAGGTCAATATGTAGGATGTCGGGAAAGATATGCCTTTAGTATTATTTTATACATTTACGGGATAGAATTTGGTCAAGGTTCCCAATGCCGGATGTTCGTTCATACATCCGGGATCGATACAACAGACGAAACACTTGATGCTGTCACAACACCATTAACATCCAGCTCTACTGTGGTGGACGAAACCATTTCCTTTTGCGACACTCATATGCTGTGTGATATGGGATTGGGGAAGGAATTAACACGTCAACCGTTGTTTCCCACATGGCCGCCGGTTTCTGAACGTAATTGCTCATGTAATAAAATGAATAATAAAACATAAATCGATCTATTCAAACATGAAATGGAATCCCATCAGCCATTCCACTGCTGCCATGGATTATTACAACAGAGAAAAACATCTTTCGCCACATAAGGGGGGAAACAATAAACATCATTCGAGGGGGGGGGGGAAATAAATTATATATATATATAACAGACTGAGATAAGAAACATGCACACACATGATTATCAACAGTTAATGAACGATATAAAAATACAATTAATTCCATACCTATAATTAAACACATATATACACACATACACACTCATCTACCAACGTCACGATCGCTTAATACAGGCTAGAAAAATCTAATCAGTTAATGAAGTGAACGTGCTAAATTTCAATTATTTCTACTTCTTATAGTTCAACACACTGTGTATATATACATATATATAAAGAGAGGGAGAGAAGAGAAAAAAAACACCAACGGTTTCCTCCGAAAAAAGTCAGCTTTAAACAAAGCAAAGAAATATTTCAATGGCTTCGATGTTTCTATTTTCGGGACATTACAGCAAACAGGATGATATATACTTATGTCACACGACCAATACTCACTTAAAATTAAACAACGTTTCAACAATTCAGGCCGAAATCATCCTATATAATGTCAAAAGAATTCAGAACTCTCTAACGAAATCCATCAGCCAAGAGCTACGTGGTATAAGCTCGATCCACTAAAAATAGCAAGAAAATCTTTCTCAAATCACACACTCCCATCTTCAATAAAAGCACCTTGTGGAATTCCTATGCATTTATATTACCATAACGATTATTCATTTATATATATATATATATATATATATATATATAATATACATACGAGAGAAAAAAAATTAAGATAGTTATGTGAACAGCTAATCATTTTCATCATTAAGAAATTATTACAACTATAAATTTTTTTTTAATATGTTGCTGTTTTAAAAATTCATGATCAACTCCAAAGTTACATACAGCATGCTTATATATGGAGAAAGTGAGTAGAGTGGGGTGGATGGATAGAGGTCCCCTAGCTCCTGATGCGAGTTGTAACGGGCACCATCATGACATGCTATATATAGAATGAAGAGAATTGTTCCAAGTGAGAAATGAAAGTGATTCTGAAAACTGAATATTTCAAACTAACCTCCATGTTGTGTTTCACAAATGACTTGGAGTAATAAAACCTCTGGAATAGGACTTGTCCTGTTGCCATTGCAACCTAGATGAAAAGAAAGAAGGAACAAATAGATGATGATGATAATGATCTGTATAGTGGTGGGGGCCGAAAATGTAGCTCGGACATAATAATGTTAGCATAATAATAAATAGAGAGAGATGTTACTGGGCTGGTGAACAGAAAATCTCAAGAAATATGGTGGGGGGGCACCCCCTCCTCACCCGTAAGTTTACAACCTGAGGCAACTAGTGATGATCTAATGGGAGTTCTCATACATATATAGTAGTATATTTGGATAAAGGAATAATGTTGCTAAAGCAGCAAGAGAGAGAGGGGGGAGATCAGTATGGTATTATGGTACCATAGAGGAGTATTTTGAATTCTGGTATTTAAAGAGAGGAACATTCTGTGAAGTCGGGGAGAATATAACTGGAATGAGAGGAAATTTAGCAAGGGTCTGTGTGAAAACATATTAAGCAGGATCTAAAACAATGAGGTTGAGTTACTGATCAAGTCTGTACATAGGATGATGACCTCCTGGTTTACACCGAGTTGGTCTAGTTTTAGTACATTTAATAGAGAAAAGGTTAAGATAGCGACTGCTGCTTTGTAAATTGAATTAAAGTTATCAAATAGACCATAAAAAGGTTATTTAAAATAACATATTTCTCAGTGGATATAAAGTTTGATGTATATTTTGTATGGGTTAGGAAATAGAAAGAATATGAATATATGATGAGAGAGACTAAGAAGCTACAATAGAAAGACATGAAATTTAATGTGCAGAGATATTTTAAAAGCCATCGGATGCGATGTTGACAAAAAGAGACTGAATGTTACATGATAGAGGGGTTAGCATATAATCTGGCGTATATGTGGGATCTCTGATACATAAAATATATATTGGATTGAAGAGACATTTAAATTGATAAGGAAAGTGTGAAAATAAGGAAGGGAAATGCATTCTGTATTTGTGAATTAGAAATTATGAAATAATTGGGAGACATTAGAAAATAGCAAGCGAGTATCCTTGGTCTTTACTCTTTTGGCCGCGACTCTACCCAAGGATATAAACCCATATGTACCCATATATAGATATAATATCAATCCATTTGGCCATGTATAACGACCGTTAATTTACCTTTCCACACTTGGAAGGTGAAGATGAAACCATTTGTGTGTGGTATGAGTGAGAAGACTAAATTTTATAAAACTGTTTAAATAATAATATACCAACTCCATTACCTAATATGAGTGCCTGCTTCTATATTTTTTTTCTCAGAATTAATGAAGCTATTAAGCAAAACTATTTATAGCATATATATATATATATATATATATATATATATATATATATATATATATATATACATCAATTGGTTATGATGTATGTCTTGAATAAGGAATCGCATTTATACACTTCTATTTAACTATATATATGAGTAAAAATGTGTAATGGGAAGAGTAATTTGAATTTTCGAAGGGTAAAAGCCTCGGATACCCGGCGACAGACAAGAAGGACCGAGAATAGCGAAGTAGAAAAAGGTTGAGTGAGAATTAAAAGACGTGAAGGAGTAAGAGAGACATTGTAATCGGAATAGAGTGTATGGCAGAGAAAAAAGATACATATTTTGTATGTAAATCAAAGCAAGGAGCGAGAAGAGATGCATAAAACTGAGTGGAAAAACGTGATGGAAATAATGTGAGAGGATCAAAGATGGCGTCGTCCACCTTACCTGAGGTAACTTCAACAAGATGCCAGCAGTCTGTATCATCTCACAGCCGATAATACGTAAATCTATTTCTACCTCGTATGCTAGACCATCTTGCATAGATGGTGTTGGCGACAATCTTTCTTCTGGTAGTAGAATATTTTCTAAAGTAATCACTACTTTGCTAAAAGTACGACGAGAAGACACAAGCTGTTTGTTCTCCGACATCTTGACTAGGACCTTACAGTCTTGTCTCTTTCTCGCTCCCTCCTACCTTCTCAGTCACTCTTACCCTCTCTATTACTTTCTCGCTTACTAACTCTTTTCTTTCTATTACTTTCTCGCATACTGACTCTTTTCTCTCTCTCACTAACTCTTACTCTTGCTGCACCTCATTCTCTCAACCGGATTTATAACACTCTAACATATTCTTCCGCCTTATTTATCGACACTATAATAGAACATATTCAGTTTATACAACATAAATACTCAATATACACACTATATATTCGATATATATTTTTATATGTATGTATATTATATACAGTAAAATATAACAAATTCTTTGCAGGCTTATATTTAAATATATATATATATATATATTTGTCTCTGAATTAAACAAAACTGAACTGAAATATTTACTCACTTTAGCTGTTTAATTGAAAACAAATAAAAATATTTTATGTAATGTTTATGTTTATATTTATTTTGTAAAAAAAATAAATTAAGGTTAGACAGAGGATAAAAAAGGATTTTTTCCAGGAGCGGAGGAAGAATGTATTAAAAGATAGAGATATGCGGTTATGTAGTTGAAGTGTGATAAAGAGGAAAGGATGAAGGGGAAGAAAGAAACAGACAGAAGGAGAAGTAGCAGCAGTGCCAGTAGTGATGGTGGAAGGAAGAAGGGGAGGTAGCTAACGGAAGTAGTAGTAGGATGGTGAGAGATTCGAAACCCCCACCCGAAATTATGAATGATAGAGCTGCTCTGTCCTAACTACCATGGTGTGTCATTGCCACGTTGCAAATCTCTCACTCACAGATCGGCTTCACTCAGCCGAAATTCTGTGCCTTATAACAACACACCTACCTACCGACTAACAGACGCAAAAGCCCGTCTAATAGTCTTTAATACTATCTCATATTAATTATTATTGCTGCTGCTGCTGTTAAGGCTGCTTCCTTGTTACTGCAAACTTTGTTATATATATATATATATATATATATATATATATATATATATATATATATATATATATATATATATATATATATATATATACGGGTGCATATAAAATTGTTTACCCGAATTTCTTTAACTGTTGACAGCTGAATACATAAAAAAGGAGACAGCTTTTTAGTTGAGCCATATACAAACAAAAACAATCGCGTTTCTACCCTAGAAACCGCTGACACAGGATTATATACGACACAACCTTAATTTTCTCCTAGGACAAACACAAAGAGCATATATATATATATATATATATATATATATATATATATATATATATATATATATATATACACACGCACACATTCTTATATATACACACAGTATATACATACGCGCACACCTCAGTACGTATGTAGATGTGTGAAGCCCTGAACAAACAAACGTAATCATGCTGTCAACTAACTTAGATCACAACAGTTCGATGAGAGAGAAAGAAAAGAACTGCATGGCAGCCACTACTTCCATTACCAATAACAACACCATCAGCGATTGTCACAACATTAATGACCATACCAGCCACAACACCGATGTTAGTTGTAGCAGGTGGCAGTCGGGTTATTTTACCAACAGGAGTATACTGAATATATTGGTTCTCGTTCTGGTGTCCAGTTGGTGTTTGTCCAGCTGCCTGGTTACGGCCAAGTCGTTGAATATGGATACTGTCGATAACCTGGCCGTACCTGACCACTTGGACGGTGTGAAAATGGAACAAGATGGCCATTTAAACCAGAGGTTCCGACAGGAAATATTCATGGGAGACCTGGAGGATTTGGACGAAATGCCGTATGAGGCTCGACGAGCTAAACTTGATGAAGTCTTTGAGAAGTATGTTGTTATTTTTATCATCGTTGTTGTTTCAAATTTTGGCACAAAGCCTGCAATTTTAGAAGAGAAGGCCAGTCAATTACACCAATCCCAGTGTTGACTGGTACTTTATTTTATTGATCTGGAAAGGATAAGATGCAAAGTCACCACTTCGTTCTTATGGGGTCGATAAAATAAGTACCAGTCAATCACTGGGTTCGATGTAATCGACTAGGCTTCACTCGTAAAATTTGAAGCTCTGTGCCTGTAGTAGAAAGAATTTCTATTGTTGTGTGGTGGTTTAAAACCCGTCCCTCCTACATCATGTTGGTTGGAGTACGTGGCCTTGTGCCTCAGTGTGTTCGGCTCAACATCATAATGTCCTGGGTTCGATTACTGGACTGGGCGTCATGTTGAGATCTCCTTCAACAAGTCACTTCATTTCACATTGGCCCAATGTACTCGGCTGTAAATGAGTAACCTGTCAAGTGCTAGTCAAAGGTTGAGAGAATCAAGCGGGTATCTGTCTGGCACCTAAAACAATTTGCGAATACATGGTACATGTTACCAAGCATGGTACATGTTCGTGAGGGCGGCTGGCTTAAAAAAATGCCAGGTCTTTATCCACAAGACTTATGATCAAAGATGTTCCGGTTGTGGCCATCCTGTCATTTATTTAAATGCTGTACATCTTGAGTGTAGAGCAACGTTGTCCACTTCAGGTCAGCCCTCATCCGAAGAGCTATGACCATCCATGTCTTTTATTCAGATGTGTATCTTGGGTATAGGGCAACATTGTCCACTTTAGGGCAGACTTCATCCAGAAGAGCAATTATCAAAGGTGTTTGAGCTGTGACCATCCAACCTTTTATTGAGATGTTGTGTAGCTAGGTGTGGGGTAACATTGTCCAGTTCAGATCAGCGCTTATCTAGAAGAGCTATGATGCTGTGTTCCAGGTGTAGTTATCCAGTCTAAACTTTTGTCAACCACAGTGTATCTAGGGACCACCTTATCTAATATAATCTGAGGAAGATTTAGCTGCTATTTCTAACATGTTGTGTGACACCTAGAAGTTAACTCGTTTAAATTGTGTATCATTTATATGCATAGGGCGGGGAGCTGGTAGAGTCGTTAGCGCGCCGGGCAAAATACTTTGCATTTCGTCCGTGTTTACGCTCTGAGTTCAAATTTCACCGTGATCGATTATGCCTTTCATCCTTTCGGGGTCGATAAAATATGTACCGGTTGAACACGGGCCGAAATTGCTGGCCTTGTGCCAAAATTTGAAATCTGTATTACATACGCGCGCGCACACACACAAACCAAATAAGCAGAATCAGGGTTGTGTCTTGTGGGTGTATACAGGTGAATATAGTCAGAATACAAGCCACACTAAAGTAGGTAAAGTTTATTTATATTAATTCTATTGTTGCAACATCCTTATATTTAATCTGGTCGTATATAATCTAGTTTTATATCTGATAATGGACAGTCAGAAACAGATTAAGTCGGATTAAAGTCGAACGTATTAATGGAAGTAGCCATTGAGCTTGTATGTCGTTATGATGCTGACAGCACACGTTTTGTGACACTACTACCATAACAACACCTGTTATATATACAGTTTAGCTGTTATTTCTAGTGACCACATATGAAACTTTCTCAATGGCTCTGTGTTGTTGCTACTGTAAATGTTATTACAATGTTGTTGCTGTTGTCAGCCTCTTATTTCCTGTATACATTCCACTATATATATATATATATATATATATATATATATACATATATATATATCAACAACACTGAGCCATTGAGAAAGTTATATATATATATATATATAAAACCTTTTCCCTTCACAAAACCCATCTGTTTAACTCTGAAATTTGGAGTTTGAGGCAACTGCTAACGATGTACGTTTTGGCTCCTTACGTTCGGAGTTCAAATCCCATCGAGGTCAACTTTACTGTTGTCAACGGATGCAATAAAGGTTTTGGAGGGAGCAATTTCATCTTTGAGTGGTTAATAAAATAAAGAACCAGTCCAAGACTGTCGATTGGCCTGACTATCAGGACATTAGACAAAATGGTTTGCGTTCTGTATTTACCTTTGACGTCCCAAACCCCGGCAGCTTTTGCGGGTTTTCGCGGCATAACTACAAATTAGTACCCCACGACTTTGTTCTTGCATAACTTTCGAAGGAATGTGTTTTTAATAGAAATTTCCAGAGATATGTGTACGAGAATGAAGAATGCAATTATGTTGATAATATTTTTTAAAAAAGCACATTGAGAGGAGTGAGATGATTAGATAATGTTCATCGTCTCAATTGGCCACGCTTTGGAATCCAGCAAGAAAGCGTAATGACGGTTGCTTTCGATAGAACCATATGAAGGAGCTACCCGAGGACTTCTAGGAATAGTGGACTGAGAAGATGAATGGCTGGATCATTCTTTCCTTTACCCTTTTTGTTTCCTCCTAACTTTCTTTAAAATTCATATTTTTAAAATGGCATTTTGTAGAAATATATTTTCGAAAGTTTAGATTGGTTTAATGTAATTGTCTTTTACCTGTTTCAGTCATTAGACTGTGTGGCCATGCTACGGCACCACCTTGCAAAATTTTTAGTGGAATTAATCGACTCCAGTACTTATTTTTTATTAAACCCGTTACTTATTCTGTCACTCTCTCTTGCCAAACCACTAAGTTATGGTTGTCAAGTGGTGGTGGTAGTAGTGGGGAGATAAACACACAGACATACATATATATTTAGATACAACAGGCTTCTTTCAGTTTCAGTTTCTCTCTTCCAAATCCACTCGCAAGTTGACCCAAGGCAATAGTAGAAGACACTTGCCCAAGGTAGTGGAATGGGACCCGGAACCATGCGGTATAGGAAAATAGGAATCAAAGGGCAAAAAATGGTTGAGAATCACTGGATTATAGAATCATGGTGTTTCAGATGACTTTTCCTGTTGCAGATCTGAATGACCAACTGGACAGGTCTGTATACATTTTCTTCCATCACCTTAGGACTTTCAATTGATGGAATGACAAAGAAGGTCACCATAAAGAAACATCTGTACATTATTGGATTGCAGTGATAAGCATTTGCATGAGTACCACCCTCTGAGTCTCCGTGATTAATGCTGAGTGACAGGCAGAAGTGAGATGACCAGTAATCACATGAAACCACACATTTTACGTCAGAGTGTTCCTCTCCTAGAGGAATGCTGTGACAGCAGCTAGAAGTCCCTCACTCCTGGTGATTTTACTGTGTACAGCTGTCGGATGGATGACAGTTTTTGTTTATCATACAACATGCATACATACGTACATGATGATTGCCTCATCTTGTCAGATAGTAACCATCTTACGTTAATGAACAGTGAGACATCTGTACATCATTGGATTTAAGTGACAAAAGCTTGTACAACACTTTTGCCATCCTCTTGGTCACCATAGTAGGTTCCAGTGACAAGAATTGTAAGATGAATGGGGCTACTTTGACTGCAAACTTTATACTAGAGCATATCTCTCCTAGAAGAGCTACCTTACCTACGGATTTGACAAAAATAACGGGAGCCTCCTCTACTCCTGTCAAATCTATTTAACCCATACATGGGACCCTGATAGTACCACCATTCCTGGTCAGAACAGACCTGGGAGGAATGGTAACGAAGGGGTGCCTTCACACTCCTCACAAGTCCAGAACTTCTGAACTGGAGCCTTACCACTAGATGCACACACACACATATATGAGTTGAAGTGAAAGGCGACTGGAAAACAGCAAATGTTGATGGTAGTGGTTGCAAAAATATGAGAGATGAGAATGCTACACAGTCCTCAGATCTGTTGGATACTATCAAATGGTCTACTAAACCATGTCACCACGGAACAAGATGAGGATGATATGTACATATAACGGGATTGTTCCAGTTTCTTTTTACTGAATTCACTTGCAAGGTTTTGGTCTGCCTGGCGCTTATAACAGAAGACACTTGCCAATGTGCCATGCATTGGGACTGAATGCAACATCATGTGGTTGCGAAGCAAACGTCTATATTTTTCCAAAAATATTATATTTAGGACCCCATTATCCAGTACTATGATTTTGAGAGAGATTTGGCTATTTTCTCTAACTCATTCAACAACCATTTACTTTTAGTATTAGGACTACAATGTTTGATTAAATGGAGATTTGGTTGCTGTTTCTAGCTTGTGGTACATGGGGATGAGGAATCTATTTTGTATCAGGGAGACATTATCCAATATGTGATTTGAGGGAAATTTGGCTGTTATTTCTATCAAATTCCCTTCTTATCTGAGTTGACAGAATGACGTATTTTGTCATAGAGTCATAATCCATCATCAATGTTGTGTTTATTTCCACTTAAGCCTTTGGCATTTAAATGGGCCAACTCTCACACTTACCCTACAATGTCGTTCTAAAGATAAAAAGTCATGTCATTGAAATCTCAGCTTTGAGTTGGTGTGTGATCAATTCAAAATAATGTATTATATCTGATAGATTAATCTAAAAGCTAAAGGGTTAATTGTTACTCGACTGAGTCAACAAAAGGGCCTCTAGAGAGCCACTGGTTCTGCCAGAAATAACAGCCACACCTCTTGAATAAAAAAAATATGCTGTCATAAAAAAAAAAAAAGAACAACTCTTTGATGTTAAGTCTTTGACCATCTTAGGCCTGTTGGATTGGCCAACCCAAAGCTGTAGTAGAAAACCCTCGCTAAAAGTGCCATGCAATGCAACTGAGCCCCAAAACTATGTTGTTATGAAGTAAATTCCCTTGCCATACAACTACTCCCCCTGCATTACTAATTCCACTTCAAAACATTTAAACATTTTAT
Source organism: Octopus bimaculoides (assembly GCF_046866305.1). Classification (NCBI taxonomy): domain Eukaryota; kingdom Metazoa; phylum Mollusca; class Cephalopoda; order Octopoda; family Octopodidae; genus Octopus; species Octopus bimaculoides. The sequence goes on from NC_142953.1 coordinate 16,837,996, forward strand.
TTAACACTCTGCAGTTTTATTTTTCTTGTCACTCTACTGAATTGCGTTAATAAGCAAATTGTTTTAACGGTTAAATGCGTTGGTGTTTGTCCCATCTCTCTCAAACACATACACACACACATCTCTCTTACCCTCTGCCAC
>NC_142953.1:16840636-16848136 GCF_046866305.1 Octopus bimaculoides
TAAATTATATATATATATATATATGTGTGTGTGTGTGTGTGTGTGTGTGTGTGTGTGTGTGTGTACATGTATGTATATATATTTATATATACATACATGTATATATATGTGCATCTATGTATATATGTGTACATATATCAATTAGAAAATGGAGGATAATATGCTGAACCCAACTACTTGCAGACAGTATATCCCGTTGAATTCATTAATTTAATTCATAACACTGTCTGCAAGTAGTTAGGTTCAGCATATTATCCTCCATTTTCTAATTGAGATACAAATTTGGGGTAAAAACCCCCCTTTTACCCGCTCCCATACATGTATGTGTGTGTGTATGTATATATATATATATATATATATATATATATATACATACATTTATGCATGAATATATATATATATATATATATATATATATATATATATATATACATACATACATACATACATTTATGTATGTATGTATATACAATAGTCTCCTGGTATTTGCAGGGGTTACTTTCCTAGAGCACCTGCGAATAATGGAAAACCATGAATATTGGATGTGGTCCATAAAAATGCCTATAACGTCAAAATATAACATAAAATATTATATATATATATATATATTATAATAATAATTTAATAAAAAATGAAGTAAAATGTATGCTTACTCACCAATAATGAATGATATTGATTTAAGACAATGGTGATGAAAATAATGAAGGTAATGACTGCACAGAAGATTTAAAGTTCTCCAGCTGATGCCTTTTATTCAAGTGTTTTAGGGGATTCCTATCTCCGTGCAAGGCTTTCTTGGTGGGCTTGAGGAACATTTGTGATGGGAAGTTGCTGTCGTTGTTTCTTCATGGTGGCAAGGAGAGTTTTATATGTTTGCATGACAGCATCAATGGCATTCTTAAATTGGAGAGACCGAATCATATCAGGATCCCATGCTTCTGCCTTCCCTTGAAATTCCTTTGCAGTCTTTAAAAGGTTGGATAGACGTTCGATTGTCACCCCCCCCCCCTCATCCTCCTCTATGTCAGGGTTTCATAGTGGGCATTGATGAGATTGATGACCTCATCTTGTGTGATGTCATCAAAACCTTCATTTCTAAGTACTTTTGCCAGTTTCCCCACATTGTTGACAACCTTGTGCTGAATATCTTCAGGTTAGAAGACTTTGTAGTCCTGGACACACTCTGGACACACAAAGTAGCTTGGATGACTGACAGGCATGTTGTGATTGTGAAGTTACACCAGTATTCCTTTAACTTGAAATTCTCATCCGAATCCATTGTATCCACAAGGTCTTGGAGAGAGTTCTGAGTGTAAAGTGCCTTGAAGGCATGGATAACGCTTTCATCCAGGCTAGATGAGGGAGCTGGTATTAGCAGGGAGGAACCCAAGTTGGACTCCCTCATGATTCAAATCCATAGAGTGACCACCAGCATTATTCATAACAAGCAACACCTTGAATTCCATGCAAATATTTTGGAGGTATTCTTTGGCTTGAGGGATGAAGCATTGGTGGAACCAATTCAAAGTTAGACTTTTGGTAATCCAGGCCTTTGGATTGTCCATCCAGTGGACAGGCAGCAGGTTTTTATTCCTATTTTTGGAGGCCCTTGGGTTTGTAGATAAGTCCTGGTTTCATCATGAACCCAGCAGTATTGCCACACATAATTATCGTCACTCTGTCCTTATGTGCCTTAAATCTTGGGGCTTTAAAAGCCATAACAGTACATATAAATTGATCACAAGTTGTAAAACTCTAACAATAAAATAAAGGAACCTACATATATGTTTCAATCTTATCACCTAGTTGATCAGAATTTCTAAGCATTTGGTTGAATGGTAAGAAAGGTATCATGTTCTAACTGTATGGTGGTACAACTTCTTCAAGGTCAATGCAGAGCACATTTTTCTTTTGAAGGATGCATACAGAGTATACCTTGGATTATTTCATCCCTAATGAGGATATAACCTCCTCAAATTAAGTGTGTGTGTGTAATAATATTAGGGAATAAAATCCAAAACTTACAGGGAAAAATTCAATTTAGCAAAACTAAATCAAATTTCCCATTATAAAATATATGTATATAATTATGAGAAAAACCACTATTAAATAATTCAATAAAGAAGAATGTAATTCACACCCTCTAGAAAGTAAATATATCATAAAAACCTTATTCTAAAAATCAATAAAATACATAAAAGAATAACTACTAAATGGTATATATATATACTAAATGGAATGTACTTTATTGATTTTTAGAATAAGGTTTTTATGATATATTTACTTTCTAGAGGGTGTGAATTACATTCTTCTTTATTGAATTTATTTAAGTGGTTTTTCTCTAAATTATATATATTTAGAAAATGGAGATATAGCATAAATATAATTTATTATCTGCAAAAATCCAATATAGTCTCTTACAGATTCTCTTAAAAGATTAAATGACAATAATTAAATTATTAAAGTGGTGGTATGCTGTCAACTTAATGTGACAGTCCCATGAAAGGGAATAATACTACTGCTATTTAGCCCTAGGAAGCACCGCTTCCTGTCTGCCTTCACACCTCCACCTAGCTAAGCCAGCAAACAGAGACTAGTTTCTTAGTCATTGCTCATCATCTAGGTTACAAAGAATAAGTCCTGGGGTCAATTTGTTCGACTAAAGGCAGTGCTGCAATAAATGCATGAATCTGAGATGGGAATAAAATCATAATTGATTGTTGAATAAAATCCTAATTAACTGATGCTCCTGTTTTTCTTTTACCTAAAGCCAAGAACTTTTGAGTGTCCCCTGTGTGTGTGTGTGTCTTGATTGTTCCCCACCACCACTCAACAACTGGTGTTGGTTTGTTTACATCCCAGTGACTTAGCAGTTTTGTGGAAAAAAACTGGTAGAATAAGTGCTAGGCTTTAAAAAGAAATAAGTACCATGGTTGATTTGTTCAACTAAGCCCTCTCGACGTGGTTGTCACCTGGTATGGTCGCAGAGCAATGACCGAACCAAATGAAAGATAAAAAGCATTGTGGATATCATTTCTGACCGCTGTAATCAACACAGACATGATAAGGAAAGTGTACTAGCAGCGGAGAAGCAGTAGGAAATTTAAGATCTCCTTCTGCAATAAGGAACGAACTAACAATGTCTTTGCTTGTTGTTTTCCAGGGCTGATACTGATAGTGATCAATACCTTGACTTGAAAGAACTGGAAGAATGGATACAGCGAAAACTAGAAGAACATTTAGATGAAGCTTCCAATGAAACGGAAAAGATGTTTGCATATCTTGATTCAAATAAAGACGGTAAAGAATATTTCTCTTAATTTGCCATGTTAATTTCAGTATATATAAACCCACTCTAAGAAGTATGAAAGTGTGTGTGTGTGTGTGTGTGTATAGTCATCAACTAAACTTGACTAAATAACACTTACATTGCTAGAAATAGGAGCTAAAGTGCTCCTATTTCTTGCAATGTAGGTGTTATTCAGTTGATGAGAGTAATTTTCCTCTACAGTATAACATTGCAAACAGCTGTTTTTTATTAATATATATATATAAATAAAAAGGACACAAGTGGAGTTTATGTGGACATATATGTATATGTCTGTGTGTGTATGTATATGTATGTTTTACATATATGCATATGTCTTTGTCTGCATGTATTCAGATACATTGAGCCTACTACACATCTGCTCTCAGCATCTTTCATGTTGAAATACCTAGATTCTAACAAAGCCTACAATTGAAGGATATATATGTGTATGTGTGTGTGTGATATATATATATATATATATATATATATATACGAATTAAAAGGGTAAAGGATTATCAATTTATTAATTCATTAATAAATCAACAATTAATAATTAACAATTTTTACCAAGCCCATCGGTATGTAAGCACCATTATTGGTGGAGAACTTATTTAAAAGCTCATATATATTTATAAACATAATTAAGGGATCAGCAAATATTTGTTTCACCATATACCGAAGTTCAGAAATAGCAGCTAAAAAAGCTGAGACTCCTACAGATAGCATCACTTTTTTAGCTGCTATTTCTGAACTTCGGTATATGGTGAAGCAAATATTTGCTGATCCCTTAATTATGTTTATATATATATATATATATATAGAGAGAGAGAGAGAGAGAGATTGCGGAGAATAAACTGTTGTCTAATTTACACAAAAATGAAAATAACACTGACATCTCATTTTAACAAATATATTTACTGAAATTACATAAAATATCATGAAATACTAAAGAGTAAATTTATTTAATAAACTCGCCATTGGCTTCAACCATGGCCTCCAGACGACTTTGGAATCTCCTGCAACTCTTCTGGATGGTTTCCTTGTTTAAGTTGGTGAATGCTGCCATAATCCTTGCCTTCAGTTCATCTTTGGTATTACAAGGAGTTTTGTTGGTCTCTCGCTCAACTGTGCCCCACATAGGGTCTTCCAGTAGCCACCCTGTTGACCCAGGGCAGCACTACCTCCTCCAGTCCATGTAGGCCTCCATGTTGAGTCTGAGGCTGTGTGGAAAGATGAATGGCATAACATCATCATCAGTTGTGATCACTCCAAACACCATGATGTTAACTGGATGTTTAACTTATATTGCTCTCAGCGTGATTTTTTATCACTTCCAGCACAAATGTCAAGCAGCACAGCATGTCATTTCCAAATTTCTAGCAGAGTGAATTGTGTCAAGGTGCTGTTTTTCTCACAGAGAGTGCCCAGATGACCCTACTATACTGTGGAGTCAAAAAAATCAAAAACAAACAGTGCACATGTGCGAAAATAAATATATAAGATGGTGACAATTTACCCATCACACCCTGTATATATATATATATGTGTGTGTGTGTGTGTGTGTGTGTGGTCTTCCAGCAGCCACCCTCTTGACCCAGTGCAGCACTTCTCCAAGCACTTGATGTAGGCCTTCATGTTGAGTCTGAGGCCGTGTGGGAAGATGAATGGAGGCATAACATCGCCATCACTAGTGATCACTCCAAACACCATGATGTTAACTGGATGTTTCATTGTTATCACTTCCAGCGCAAATTCCAGAAGTACAGCATGTCATTTCCAAATTTCTGGCAGACTGAATTGCGTCATGGTGCTGTATTTCTCACAGACAGTGCCCAACTGACCCTACTATACTATGGAGTTGACAAAATCACAAACAAACAATACACATGTGCGAAAATAAAAGTATAAGATGGTGAAAATTTATCCCTCACACCCTGTATATGTGTGTGTGTGTGTGTGAGGGGAGAGGGAGAGAGAGAGAGAGAAAAGGTGGCAGAATTGTTAGCTCATTGGCATTTCATCTGTCTTTATATTCTGAATTCAAATGCTGCCATGGTTGACTTTGCTTATCATCCGTTTGGGTTTCATAAGCTAAGTACCAGTTGAACACTGGGATCTATGTAATTAAATAGACCAGGGGGTCCCCAAACTCTTTAGACCATCAACCTCTTCATGGAATCCTTTACCATTCATCGACTCTCCCCACTCCAGTCATGTACAAAGAAAAAATAAATAATAATAATAATTAAGTAGATGTGCATTTATCGACCCCCATGAATAGGCCCATCAACCCTCAGGGGTCAATATCAACCACTTTCGAAACCCCTGGATTAGATCCTTCCCACCAAAATTGAGGGCCTTGTGCCTATAGTTGAAAGGATATCTATATAGTGAGAGAGAACCAGAAAGACAGATATTTGTGTGTGTTTTCCTTGAGCTTTGTTGTTCAACTTCCTTTTCCAACCGAGCAGATAATGCCCATACTGGAGCACTGTAAAATAGATCTTTATTTGTTGTCTCATATTTCTTTAATGTGTTTGTTTGTTTTTTATTTGCATAGGTTTTGTTGACTGGGAAGAATACTTTCGCAAGTATTTGGAGGCCCGAGAGTACAACAAACCAATGATTGACAATTATGTGAAAAAGCTTGGTGGTCTGGACTTTAACGAGACTCTTTTGGAATATATTCCACTGAAAAGGACTGAAGGTGAGGCACGTTTTCGTATTTGGTTCCTCTCTCTGTCTCTCTTTCTCTCTTTGTCTCTAAATGTATCAAGGAATGTGTGTAATATATATATATATATATATATTTATATATATATACAAATTAATTACATGTCGTGCACATGGTAATTTCTTGAAGGAAGGATAGTAGACTGGCTGGCCGAGGTAGATTCGGTTATGCTTTTAGATTTGTGTCGATGTAGAATGTTACTCGTTCATGCATGCACAGTTTGCTAGCATAGTCGAATTTACTACTGGAATATCGTATTGATAAAGGAAATTGAGTATTTATCACTCATAATCCAGAAACGCGTCTATGATTAATCATCGGAATGGTTAGTTTCCATTGTTTTTTCTTCTTGTTTTTGCCTTTGTGAGTTACAAGTAATGCTATCTGTTGGAGTCTCAGCTTTTTTAGCTGCTATTTCTGAACTTCGGTATGTGGTGAAGCAAATATTTGCTGATCCCTAAATTATGTTTATATATATATATATATATATATATATATATATATATATAAGCACCATCTGGACGCGGTCAATGCCAGTGCCTCCCAACTGGCTCCCATGCCAGTGGCACATAAAATGCACCATCCGAACATGGTCGATACCAGTGCTGCCTGACTGGCTCCTATGCCAGTGGCACGTAAAAAGCACCCACTACACTCTCGGAGTGGTTGGTGTTAGGAAGGGCATCCGGCTGTAGAAACCTTGCCAGATCAGATTGGAGCCAGGTGCAGCCTTCTGGCTTGCCAGTCCTCAGTCAAACCACCCAACCCATGCCAGCATGGAAAACAGACGTTAAACGATGATAGTGATATATAGAGGTAAAGTGGCTGAGTTCCTTTTGAGTGTTAGGCCTCATGGAGGCAATGACCGAGACCTTTGGCATTATGTCATGCTTGAGAAGAAGACCCATCAAGTCGAGCAAAATTGCAGTCGTGACAGATACCGGTGTCACGCAAATTGGCACCTGTGGCATGTGAATGCACCTCAGTGTCATGCAAATAGCAGCAGTACTGGTGGCGCATAAAAGCATCCATTACACTCTCCGAGTGGTTGGCATTAGGAAGGACATTCAGCTGTAGAAAACCATGCCAAATCAGACTGGAGTCTGGTGCAGCCTTCCAGCATGCTTTTGCGGTCAAACCATCCAACTCATGTGAGCATGGACAATGGATGTTAAATGATGATGAAAACAACATACTCTTTTTGAATTGTATAAAAAGCAAAGAACTTTTCTATAAAACCTATCAGAAGAATCTCCATGAAGGCGGCAAAAGCCCTAATATGAATTCTAACTACTTTCGTTTTCTTAATATATATATATAAACGACAATGATATATATATATACAGCAAGAAATAATATTTGTCTCTTTTTATAGAAACAAAAGGGTTTATAGGACTGCAAAAGAAGTGCTCAAATATAAATGAGAGGAAGATAAAGAAGCATTGGTTATAGAACA
>NC_142953.1:16850636-16885636 GCF_046866305.1 Octopus bimaculoides
TTCCACCCTCTTCCTCCTTTCATCATCATCACCACCATCATCATTTAAAGTCCATTTTCCATGTTAGCATGGATCAGACAGTTTGACCTAAGCTGGAGAGCTACACCAGATTCCAATCTGATTTGGCTTGGTTTCTAGGGCTGGGTACCCTTCCTAATGCCAACCACTTTACAGGGTGTAATGGGTGCTTTTTACATGGTCCAGAACAAGTGTCCTTTCCATGGCCCAGCATGGGTGCTTTTAATTTAGTCTGGTGTGGAAGGTTCAACCTCCATGGACAATGGAGGCTAGCTTAGGGCTTATGAAGTTATTGTTGCACTTGTTTCACCCTGGGTCAGTCTCCTGTTCCAGCAGACCTATAGTGAAATAGGTTCCCAGCCATGACCATCCCATTTCATATTGTCTTTTCTCTCTCCAGTTAAGGTAGACCATGTTTCTCTTCTAATGCAAAACACCTCTACCTGCCTCAATACTACCCGACCCCGACCCCCTTCTTGTGGGATCTTCTCCTGAAAGTTGCTTGGTGACCTCGCTGGTGATGGTGCCATGTCAAAAGTGCCAAGTACACCGTGTAAAGTGGTTGGCATTAGGAAGAGCAACAGACAGTAGAGCTTGGTGCAATTCTCTGACTTGTCAGTTGCTGTCAAACTGTCCAACTCATGCCTGCATGGAAAAATGGACATTAACTGATAATGGTGGTGGTGGTGATAATGGTGATGATGATGATATCTAGGAGTATTGTATTTAATGTGACCTTCTTTGTTGTTATTTTGCTTTGTTAGCCCCAACTTAGTCCTGATTTATTAGAGCTATGGTCAAAAGAGGTCCCAGCTATGACCATTGACCATCCCATCTTATACTTATCCATAGTGTATCTAGGAGTACAATTGTCTAGTTCACCCCTAGTCCAGTAGATCTATGATTGAAGGTGTTTCAACCATGACCATGTTGTCACCCCCCCTTCCCCCACCCACACCCCCAAAATAATAAAATTTCTAGCTTTGTGCATCAGAAATCATTATTATTATTATTAAATCGTTACTAAACCATTGGTATTATTAAACCATTGGTTAATCTACATTACTCCGTAAGGAGCAAAGGGCCAGTTTCCCAGGAGTCCATGTCCTTCCTTGTATAGGATGCCTGTTCATTGCTGGGTTACTTAGTTTTACCAGCCAAACGGACTGGAGCAATGTGAAATGAAGTGTTTTGCTCAAGAACACAATGCAACGCCTGGTCTAGGACTTGAAACCATAATCTTATGATCATGAGTCCAACACCCTAACCACTAAGCCATTATTATTATTAAATCAGAAACTATTATTATTATTATTATTATTATTATTAAGACAGCAAGCTGACAGAATCGTTAGTATGCTGGGCAAAGTGCTTAGCAGTCTTTCGTGTGCCGGTTACATTCTGCGTTCAAATTCCGCCGAGGTCGACTTTGCCTTTCTTCCTTTCAGGGTCAGTAAATTAAGAACCAAGTACATACTGGGGTCGATGTAATCCACTTAATCCCTTCCTCCAAATTTAAGGCCTTGTGCTTCCAGTAGAAAGGATTATTATTATTATTATTATTTTTCTTCTTTCTTCAAATTTTCTTCCATTTCTCACCGAGTGTTTTCCATACACCTAGGGCAGAGAATATTATTATTATTATTATTATTATTATTATTCAGTTTTTACTGCACTACCAAGCACAGCTCTGTGTACCTTGAGTATGTGCTGTGGTTTGTTGTGGTGCTCTTATTTTCACTGTATTGAAAGTATTTTACGTAGGATGTGTGCAGTGCCTTGTAGTGCTATTTTCTGTATGTTATATATATACAGGGTGGCCCGAAAGTAGGTTTACAGTTCTTCAACTATCTCTTTTGCATTCATATATTAACAGTTTAGATCTTACTTATAAAAAAATATGAAACCATTATTCTATGCTTATTTAGTTAATTGTAAGCTAGAAATTTAAATGTAATGAAATGTTTTAAAAGAAATTTAAAGTACCTATGTGATAACTGTAAACCTACTTTTGGGCCACGCTGTACTTGTAAGTCCTGGTGTTTTTGTTATTATTATTATTATTACTATTACTAATGTTACTGTTCTACTACTGATTTGTTCTTACAGTGGCAAGCTGTCAGAATCATTAGAGCATCAGACAAAAATGCCTTGGGTCATTTGTCCTGACCTTTTCTTTCATCTTTTCTTTCGCTTGTTTCTGTCAATAGACTTCAGCCAGGGTGGGGCATCACCTGGAAGAGTTTAGTCGAATAAATTGACCCCAGCACTTTATTTTTTTTAAGCCATGTACCTACTCTATTGGTCCCTTTTTGCTAAACCACTAACCTACAGGGACATAAACAAGCCAATACCAGTTGTCAAGTGGTGATGGGGGAGAGGCACACGCATATACACATACATGTATACACACACACACACAGTTTTTGTCTACCAAATCTGCTCACAAGGCTTTGATTGGACCAGGGCTATAATAGAAGACACCTAAGATAACATACAGTGGGACTGATTTTGGAACCATGTGGCTGGGAAGCAAACTTCTTACCATACAGTCATACCTACATTCTGATTTCAAATCTCACTGAGGTCAGCTTTCCCTCTCATCCGTCCTGCCAAGCTCGATAAAATTAAGTACCAGTCAAATACTCAAGTCAATGGCTTCAAGCAATCCCATCTCCTCAAAAATGCTGACCTTTTGCCAAAAATCAGAAATCATTATTATTCTGTTATGATTTCAAATCCTACCAAGATCATCCTTGCTTTTCATCCTGCCAGAGTTGATGAAATGAAGGACTGAGTGATTCATTGATTAAATTGACTCTGCCCTGCCTTCCAAATTTCTGGCTTCATGCCCGTGTTAAAAGTTATTATTATTATTATTATTATTATTATTATTATTATTATTATTATCATTATCATTATTAGGCAAGTGGTGAGTTGACAGAATTGTTAACATGCAGGACAACATGGTTAGTGGCATTTCAGCTGTATATCTGTATGTGTTTGTATATGTCTGTATGTTTGTATGTATGTATATATATATATATATATATATATATATATATATACACACACACACATACTCATGCATATACAGACAGAAAGTTCACATTCTGTTGAGGTTGAATTCGCCTTTCATACAAACTGACCACCAAGGAAGTTGATGTAATTGACTGGCCCCATCCCCATCCCTATCCGAAAATGTCAGGTATTGTACCTCATAGCAGAAAGAATTAATATTGTTATTATTGATATTATTAGGAAGGCGGCGAGCTGCCAGAATTGTTAGTACGCTAGACGAAATGCTTATTTCAGCCATCACTACATTATGGGTTCAAATTCCACCAAGGTTGACTTTGCCTTTCATCCTTTCAGGGTCAATAAATTAAGTACCAGTTATGCACTGGTTTGATGTAATCAACTAGTCCCCTCCCCCCCCAAATTTCAGGCCTTGTGCTTTCAGTAGACAAGAATTATTATAATTATTAGGTTATCTGGCAGATCTATTATTCCATACTTTTCCCATGCAGGCTGGCGGGGCTCCCTCGGAGCATTCTAATTAAAATACTTAAGGCAAAATGGTTAGCAGTATTTCTTCTGGCTTTTTATGTTCTAAGTTTATATCCCACCTTGGTCAGCTTTGCCTTTCGTTCTTACAAGGTCAGTAAAATAAAGTACTGGTCATGATGTAATTGACTTTATCCCTGTCCCTAAAATTGCCTCATACTGCAATTATCATCATCATCATCATCTTTATCATCAATATTATTATTATTATTATTATTATTATGAATTACTATTGTTGTTCTTGTCTGTCTATCTTCAGATAAGAACAGAAATGAGAAGTTGACAGTGGATGAATTTATTGCCCTACCCCCAGGAATCGTGTCTGAAACTGAAGCTAAAGACGACCGCCAATGGCAAGATGAACGAAAATATGAATTTGAGAATTACATTGATTCCAACAAAGATGGCATTGTCGATGTGGTGGAATTAAAGGTAACTTCAATAACCCCTACTCTGTTGTTGTTGCTGTTTAGTCTCAGGTTGTCCTCGGGTCAACCATTAAACTGCATCCAGTGGTGAGGCTCCAGCTTGGGTGTCTTTCATACTGTTTTATCACCAGTGAGTTCATGTTTGCAGAGGTGAGTAGGTCTTCTTGAGCATGTCTCCAGTGATTGCAAACCTTTATCATTTTCTGTGTGAGTAGCCCATCCCACTCAAAAGGTCCTTGAATAAGGGTTGTTTAAGGATGTTGAACAGAACACCCATGTTTCCAAAGGTGAATTATCCAAACCCAAAGAATTCCTCTCCTCACATGTCTATGATGCTCCCCCACTACTTCTGCTCATGATCAGAGATACACATATCGTCAGCCACCAAGGGACATGCTCAACAGGTTAAGGTCAAACAACTGACAAGCAAATCTGTGGTATTGAGCAGAATCTTTGCTGTAGGCTATCTTTTATACCAAGACAAAAGAATGTATATGATAACACTTCCAATCAGTTAAGATCAGAAGCCATGGGAGTCACTGCCTCATACTGCCTTTATCATCATCATCATTATGGCCTAAGATCAGTCTTCGCCAATTGATCCCATGTCTTCTTGAGTCACCCTCTGGCACAAGCTTTAGGGAGTATGGAGTTAGCCCATAGCTACCACAACTCCCTGGTCCACTCTGGCGTGGAGTAGTAGGACCCAGCTAGGGGTCAAATAATGAAGATGGTCCTGTGGCTAAGTTATACAGGACTCAGAGGCGAGCTGATTACTAGACATGTCTCACATGATGGGGGAATGACCTGATGTCATGTGAAGCAGTTCTATTGCCCGAGAGTTAAATAGGTTGTATGCCTCAAGGATAAGTTCACAGGAGAAGGAGAACTGCAGAATAAGCTGTAAATAAATCAGCAGAAAGCAATGGGAAACCACAACCGTAACAGTGTCTTGGTGTGTGTGTGTGTGTGTGCAAAACTTAGTGAGGTAATGTTTGAGATGATGGTGTAAATGGAAGAGGAAAGATTTAAGATCAGGCATTTTGATGGAATGAGAGACAGAAGGTAAAGAAGGAATGTGTTTGTGTGTGTGTGTGTGTGTGTAGATACATATATTATGTTGTTTCTTTTTGTTTTCTTTTCTTCCAGCACTATCTTAACCCTCGTAACCCAGTCCAGATAAAGAATGAAGCTGTGGCCATCCTCGAGATGATAGATGATAATAATGATAAACACCTGTCCAAGGAAGAAGTCCTGCACCATGAATCTGAGTTTATCTCCAGCAAAATGGTAGAGATTGCTAGAAACTTCCATGATGAATTTTAGAAGCCGAACAAAAATTTTCCAGTTTTTTCAACTTTTTTTTTTTACTAAAATCTATTACATATCTGTTTGAGACTTTGCTTTCAACAAAAGATCATATATATGCATAAATACACACACACACTCACACAACAGACATGCATATATATGTTTATATATATATATGCATACATACATACATCTCTGTATGTATTTAAATTTATATTTATATATATATATATAAATAGATCTGTATATATCAAAACATATATATATATATATATATATATATATATATAAAAACATACATACGTATATCTATGTATATGTATATATAAATAGATTTATATATATATATGTGTGTACATACATATCTATGTACATGTATATATACAGGTATGTATATATATATATATATATATATATATATATATATGTATATGTATGTATGTATATATATCAATGGTTTTATATATATAAAAACGTATAAATTTATATCTATCTATCTATCTATATATATATATATATATATATATATATATATATATATATATATATATATATATATATATATATATATATATATACGTGCACATTTTCAATCAGTATTGTTATTTTCATACACATGTACATTTATCAAAATCTTTTGCTGAACACAAAAGAAAGACTTACCTAATGGAACAAAAATAACAGCTATTTGAACAACATAAACAATTATATTATTATTAATATTTTTGAAATTTATGCAAAAAAAAATTAACAATCGAAAAAAAAAAAGAAAATAATTATAAAGTTGATATTTTTTATCATATTATATTTTTGTTGTATATTTCTATAATTTTCTGAGCTTGAACTCTTTCAATGCCTAACACTATGATATAAGCTTCTTTCGAAGTAATCTAAATTAGCATGAAATTTTAATGTAAGGTTTTGTGTTTTAAACACCTGCTTAATAACAGCTCTAAATTTTGGCATACAGTCAGCAATTTTAGGGGATTAGATTTGTTGATTAAATCAATTCTAATGTTTGACCAGCATTTTATTTTATGAAACTGGAAAGGGTGAAAGGCAGTACTGGCCACAGAGGGATTTGAACTCAGAACATAAAGAGCCAGAACAAAAACTACAAGTATTTCTTCCAATGCTCTGTTTCTGCCAATCCACCACCCTACACCAGCTTAATACTGTATGTTCTAGTATACAAGTCGATGTAGAATATTGTGTAGCGGTTGTGTGATAAGAAGTTTGCTTCCCAACCACAGAATTCTGAGTTCAGTCCCACTGTGTGGAACCTTGGACAAGTGCCTCGAACCAACCAAAGCCTTGTCAGTGGATGTGGTAGACAAAGACTGCAAAAAAGCCCATTGTATATATATATATATATATATATATATATATATATATATATATATATATATATATATATATATATATATATATATATACAAATAATAAATGAGTATATGCATATATATGTACATGTATGTACATACTTACATCTACCTGTATATATAGATGCATATCTGGGTACAGAACATTGTAAACAAAACGTAGACAAAATGATAAACAAGTACAGAAAACACGCAGGCCACATAGAGAACATTTCCTTCATCAGCTGCCACCATTCAACACTGGTGTTTCGAAGAGTTAGGGCAGGACGCATCGTTAAAATGGCTCTTCGCATGGACCACAAATTAAATTTAATTCAAATTAAATTTGTAACGTGGAGGAATGTAGTGGCGGGCAGAAAACAAAACAGGAAAACGAAAATATATATATATATATATATAGTGATGGAAGATAGCTCACAACACCTTTGAGAGAACAGCCTTGGTATGAACAAAATGGAGATCGTTGTGTCAAAATGGTATTAAAAACTTTGTTGCAACCAGCATTAATAGGCTTCGGGGGTGCAAGGCAAAGGAGAAAAGCGGTTGCAAATGTACCACCTGCACTGACCTCTAATCCTCAAACTTGCAACACTTGTGGCCTTCTTTGCAAATCGTTGGTGAGACTTAAATGTCACATTCGACATAAGTATTATGACTGACAAAGAAAAAGTACGTTGTCGGAGCCTCATACGTCAAAACCGACAGGAGAGTCCATCATATATATATATATATATATATATATATATATATATATATCGACTTTAAATAGAGCTCAAAACTGATACATTGAAAATACTTTATTATAATAATAATAATAATAATAATGAAAATGACCTATGCACATTTCGATGCAATATGCAGAATGATTGATATATATTATAAAATATGGGATACTCTATCTCCTTGGGGTCCCATTATTATTGTTATTATTATATATATATATATACACACACACACACACGATTCGAAGCTGACTTATTTGGCATCAGACATTGTAATGTTTCTCCCATTCTTCCTCTTGTTCCCTCTTCTCTCTCCCTTTTTGTTTGTGTGTAAGCATATTCATCTCTCTATGTATATGGGGAGAAGGGAAGACTTTACATCATTTGTGTTCAATTAATAAACCGTAATACCTCCCTCTCTCTCTCTCTCTCAGTTTATGTCTGTGAATTTCATCATCATCATCATCATCGTTTAACATCCGCCTTCCATGCTAGCATGGGTGGGACGGTTTCACAAGAGCCAGCCAGGCAGAAGCCTACACCAGGCTTCTGTATCTGTTTTGGCAGGATTTTTACAGCCGGATGCCCTTCCTAACACCAGCCACTCAGCAGCAGGGACTTAGTGCTTTTTACTTGGCACAAGCACAGACAAGGTCAGTTTTGGCAACGTTCTTACAGCTGGATGCCCTTCCAAATGTCAACCACTCTACAGTGTGGACTGGGTGCTTTTGAGTGATAGGGTCACCAAGTACCTTGCAAGACAAAAAAAAAATTAAAATATTTCTATTTTATGTGTATCATGTGAGGGGAAGTGTTTACATCAGTTGTGTTCAATTAATAAATCGTAATGTCTCTCTCTCTCTCTCTCTCTCTCTCTCTCTCTCTCCTTCCCTCTCTCTTTCCTCTCTCTCTCTTTCCTCTATCTCTCTCTCTCTCTTTATGTATGTGAGCATATTTTTGTTTATGTGTAATAGGATAAAGAAAGTGCTTATGTAAATTGTGTTCAATTAATACATTGCAATATCTCTCTATCTCTCACTCTTTCTGTTTGTATAGGAATATTTCTGTGCGTGTGTGTGTGTTTGCCTCCAGCACCAATAAATACCATCACCAAAACAGGCTGAATGTCCAGTCAGCAATGCCAAAATCTTCAGTGTTCTATTAATTGCGTCCAATCTTCTCATTCCAACTCAAAGCTGCCAAAAGAATTCATCTCAAACAAAGAGAAAAGGCTAAATTTCGATGAGAGACCCACAACATATCTTAGTCCTCACTGCACTATTCATTTGTTTGTTTTACATCTGTTTTTGTTATGCAAGCAGAGGTTAGATGAATATATCATTGAGACAGTGTTATACAGCTGGGTACTCTTTCTGCCATTAACCCTTACCTCTTTTTCGTCTGAGAGATCTCTTCTTTCACACCTCTTCAAAGGCACAAAATGGTAGAGAGTTTGTTGACTGGGGATTAATGACAATGATGCTTCTACCACTTGTAGCTCAGTGGTTTGGGCAGACATGCAAATGCAAACACACACACACACACACACACACACACACACACACACACACAAGTACATATTGATTCCACTCGAAAGGCTTTGGTCAACTTGGAACTATTGTGAAAGACAACTGCCCAAGGTGCTCCAAAGTGAGACTGAACCTGGAATACATGACTGGATAGTGAACTTATATATATGAATGTATGTATGTTTTTATATATGTGTGTGTGTACGTGTTTGTATATATTTACAGGTGTGGCCAAAAGTCACCTGACAGTAAATCAAACCCATTTAATTCCAAGATTTATTTATGTTTAACAACTGAATGAATTTAATAAAAACATCTAAATGTGAAACATCATGAAAATTTTTCAAACTGAAGTCCCTCTTGAGCGACACATTTTTCTATTTGAGTCAATACAGGATTACAGATAGCATTTATGAAATTTTGATTTACTGTCCAGTGACTTTTGGCCAACCCTGTAAATTTACGTATGTATACTTATGTTGTGTGGTTGTGTGGATATATTTGTGTATATGTATGTATGTACACACACAAAAAACATATATATACACACACACACATACATATACACACACAAATACCACACACACACATGCTCATACACACCAATTATGCACTTTCCTGCCTTCAAGAATCACCTTGTCTTTCTCTCTCCAAATTCCAGTCAGTTATTTTTTGGCCATGTAGCTACCCACATGCTTTACTCCTGACTATCCATTCCTTCCTCTTCTCCAGACTTACATCCACTATCTGACATAGAGCCAAGCTCAAAATGTCATGTTTTTACTTTTAATTTTCCATTTAAAACTTTCACCGAGTATCAAACTAATATATTCTCTGTGTACATCCATTTGACTTTTTTCTCCTTGAATTTGCCGTTCATCACCAGTTTGCCAGTATATAGAGGAGGTACTTGGGGTGTCCAAGTGACACCTGTTTCTATCCTTCTATGATACTTTAACCTTTTGGCTGGCACAGAGCCACCTCCCTCAGTTTCACTCTCTCTCCCAGTAAAGGAACCTTCATCTTGCAAGTTGCTTGACAATCCCACTGGTGTTGGTGCCACATAAAAAGCACTCAGTACACTGTAAACTGGTCAGCATTAGGAAAGGCATCCAACTGTAGAAACTCAAGTGTAGACAATTCCTACACAGCCTCAGATTCAACACAGGGGCCTACATCAAGTGCCTGGAGGAGGTTGTTCTGCTCTGGGTCAAAAGGGTGGCTGCTGGAACACCCTATGTCTGGCAACAGGACTCTGCACTATGACACAGAATTGTCCTGTCGGCCAACTGTCTGTTGAATTGTCCATCTACCGTAGAAATCATGCCAAAGCAGACAGTGGAGCCTGGTACAGCTCTCTGGCCTGCCTGACTTCTGTAAAGCCATCCAACTCATGCCAGCATGGAAGAGAGACATTAAATGATGACAATCACGCATACACAGTTTGTCTTTATGTATATGTCAGTCTAAAAATCAGAGTTGTTTGTACTGTGTCCCTTTTATAACCTGTAACATTAGTGATTTGACAAGTTGAGACGAATAAAATAAATATCGGACTGAAATAAGTAAAGAGGTCAGATGTGATTGATTGACACCCTCAAAGCTGATGTCACTACATGGCTGAAGTCCTTCAATGAATATGTTTAGAGAGAAAGACAGTCATGCTGTCTCCTAGATGTAACAGCTTGCAAGTTGAATGTAACCTTTAAAATAAACACATATATAATCACAAACACTATATATATATATATATATATATATATATACATACATACATATTGGTATACAGTATATACACACGTATATTGTGGTAGATTATTATATGTGCTTGTGTATCTAGCAGTAGAAACTTTGCCACTGCAGACATTAAAGCCCAACACTTCCTTCAGGACTCTAGTCGCATCCTGCTAAACCATTTAATCCATGCCAGTATGGAATATACAGGGTGTTTGGATTAAATTTTATAGTTTGCACAAAAAGAAAAGAAAAATATCTCATCCAAAAATAAAAGTATTTTTTAAAAATCTCTGTAAAAAGCATCAGTGCTTGTGTCACATACAAAGCGCCAGTATTGGTGCAACATACAAAGCACTGGTGATGGTGCCATGTAAACAGCACCCATTACACACTGTAAAGTGGTTGGTGTTAGGAGGGCATGCCAAAAAACAAGTGAGCCAAGTGTGGCATGAAAAATGAACATTAAATGATGATGAAGATGAGCCACCCTCAGCTTCCAGCACAGGCTCAAGATGGCTCCAGAACCTGGCACATGTGTCCCTTACTTTGTTCCTGGGAAGATCTTTGAATACCTCCTTGATTTTGGCCACCAGTTCAGCATTGGTGTTGCAGGTAAAATGGTTGGTGTCATTCTCAACTGCACCCCATGCATAGTAATCCATGGGATTATGGTTAAGGGAATTTCAATAAAGTATATATACAGGGTGTCCCCAAAAAGATGTACTCATTCTTTGACAGACGATTACTAATGTATTGTTTTTTGTGATGTATGGGCTTACCTCGATGCAACAAATCCAAACTAATGGATTGGGAAGAGAGGTAGCATTGAATTTCCTGCACATTCCCCAGACCTCATGTCAATGGATTTTTTTTTATGGGGACATCTCAAAGATAAGGTTTACGCTGCAAAACCAGTGACAATTGATGATTTGAAAAATGCAAAATACAATGTCTTGCAATTCCAAATGAAATGTTTGGCAATGTTGTCGAATCCATTGTTGGACATTATCAACTTTGTTTGGAAAATGAAGGAAAGTAGTTTGAACATTTGCAAACACGCAGGAATGAGAGAGAACATTAAATAATTCTAAATGACAATAAATCATCGTTTCTACAACAATTTATTTTCCTGAATTTTATTTAACCTTTTAGGATTGTATGCATATCAATAAACATCTGCAATATGGAAGACATTTTTAGCTCTTCAAAAATACACATAGACTGTTTACTTCACTTAAACATTCAACATTTGTTATTTGGTGTCAAAATTTCCATCACACAAACTACAACTTGGTCGCTGACAAGATTATGCTGCATCTAATTTGTGAGTTTGTTGATTAACACACACATCATCATCATCGTTTAACGTCTGCTTTCCATGCTAGCATGGGTTGGACGATTTGACTGAGGACTGGTGAAACCAGATGGCTACACCAGGCTCCAATCTGATTTGGCAGAGTTTCTACAGTTGGATGCCCTTCCTAACGCCAACCACTCAGAGAGTGTAGTGGGTGCTTTTACGTGTCACCCGCACGAAGGCCAGTCAGGCGGTACTGGCAACGGCCACACTCAAAATGGTGTATTTTATGTGCCACCTGCCCAAGAGCGAGTCCAGGGGCACTGGCAACGATCTCGCTCGAAAATCCTACGACGGCCAGTCAGGCGGTACTGGCAGCGGCCATCAACTCCGAAAGGATGAAAGGTGAAGTCAACCTTGGTGGAACTTGAACTCAGAACATAGCAACAGGTGAAATACTCTGAAACATTTCATCCAGTGTGCTAACGATTCTGCCAGCTCGTTGCCTTGTACAAACTGAAAATAATACAAATAAAAACTAAAGTGAAGATCAAATAAACAGTGCATGTGTTTAATTGGCCAAAAGAAAATGACCATCCCCAAGTACAGCATTGATAGATATAGATATAAATATATATAGACATTTCTCTTAGGCTGAGCAATACTAATAACCTAGCGTTAGAACTCAATATAGACGCACTTCAGAATGAAGCATCAGAACAGTAACAAGAAACATAAAGCTCCAATGAAGCTATAAGGTGATACACAAGCGTTTAATTATGAATTCATTACATCTTATAGCAGAAATGGCTGTAAGCTAACGAAGTTCATAACATAATTGTTTATTCGTTTGTCATTGGTAATTTTTTTATATATAAAGAGAAAGAAAGACAGTAAGTAGATAGTGTTATAATCCTAGCTGTTGCCTCTTGAAGCAGATCTGCATATTCAAGTACTCGAAAATTGTATATAGATGTTATATGAAGTAAACATAAGGGTTGAAAAATACTGGAAAATAGTTTTTTTCAGAGTAATTACATATCAAAAGAAAAGATCTCTTGTTTTAATATGTGTGTGTATTTGCAGAATTAAACTAATTGGTCATTAAAAGGTAATTGAAGACTCTAAGGTTACATCAACTAATGAATCTGACTGATAGTCCACTCAATGACACAGACTTCCACGAAGATATATATACCCAAGTACCAGAAGATTTGTTATCTCACCTCAATCAACAAAGTAATGATCATACGGGTTATCTTTTACTTGCTTCGGTCATTAGACTGAGGCACAACTTTGAAGGGTTTAGTCATGCAAATTGACTTCAGTACTTATTTTAAAGTCTGATACTTATTCCATTCATCTCTTCTGCCAAACTGCTAAGTTACAGGCATGCAAACAAACCAACCAGTAGGGGTCAAGTACAAAAAGACATGCACACACAAACATATATATATATATATATATACATATATATATATATATTGCAGGTGACACGTAAAAGTACCCACTACACTCTCTGAGTGGTTGACATTAGGAAGGGCATCCAGCTGTAGAAACTCTGCCAAATCAGATTGGAGCCTAGTGTTGCCATCCGGTTTCACCAGTCCTCAGTCAAATCGTCCAACACATGCTAGCATGGAAAGCGGACGTTAAACGATGATGATACATACATATATATCATTATATATATATGCTGCCTAAAAGTGGCTGACCCATTAGGGATGATGCTACTGTAGCTTATAGCCCCAGGAAGACATCTCCTTCAGCTGGCTATTGACACTGTCTGTGCCCTATCAGCATTTGCAAAGAGAAATCATCTTCCCATCTCCAGCCTGACGTGATACACACGGACCTGAGTTTCTGGATATTGATCCGTCATCAGGGCACAGACAGTGTGTCAATAGCCGGCTTGAGGAGCTGTCTTCCTGGGGCTATAAGCTACAGTAGCATCATCCCTAATGGGTCAGCCACTTTTAGGTGACAAATATACATCACAATGTTGTACTGCTGCTGTTTATATCTCGCTCAGAGATTTATTATTGCTTATATATATATAGAGAGAGAGAGAGATTTCATTATCATCGTTTAACATCCATTTTCCTTGCTGGCATGGGTTTGACAGGAGCTGCATCAAGCTCCATTGTCTGTTTTGGCATGGTTTCTATGGATGGATGCCTTTCCTAAAGCCATCATATATGAGGCATCTCCTCTTCCATATTTTTAAGAGGTCTTGGGCCAACAGGTTTTGGGATCTGATGATACGCCATAAAGCTAAACCCTTTACAGATGGGAAACCTAAGGTAATCCCATAAACTGGCCTTCCCCATTTTTTATATATATGTATGTATGCACATGTATATGATGGGCTTCACACAGTTTCCTTCTACTGAATTTACTCGCAGGGCATTGGACATTCTACGAATATAGTAGATGATACTTACTGGAGGTGTTGTGCAGCAGAATAGTGCCTGAAACCATGTGGTTGCAAAGCGAACTTCTTAACCTCACGGCCATGTCTGTGCCTTTAATAATTCTTTCTAATTTTGGCACAAGGCCAGCAATTTTGGGAGGATGGGTTTTAATTGATTACACCCCCCTTCCTACCCCCAGTGGTTAATTGGTAGTTGTTTTATTGACCTTAAAAGGATGAAAGGAGTTTATTGGGGCAGATTTTATACAATCTGATGCCTTCCCTGTTGCTAAACCTCACCAGTTTCCAAGCAAGGTAATATTTTCCCATAGAATATTGGAAATGAATGAACACTGCTTGTATGACAATGGCAATCATTTACAACTACCTTGCAAGGAGACACAAACATAGACACTCACACACACACACACACACACACACAAACACACACACACACACATCAGGTCATTAAGAATGAAATGTCCAATTTTGTACTGAAAACAAAGAGCAATGCAGTTAATCAAAGTATGCACCTAAATTATCAACACAATTTTGCCATTTTACCAGTTGCTTATTTATATCAACAGCAAAGAATTCTGGAGGGCAAGAGGTGATGAAATCACAAAAGGCTGTTTTTGCTTACTCTTCAGGTTTGAACTGTTTTTCCTTGCAAAAAGTTATCAAATGCCTGGAAAACATGATAGTCAGTTGGTGCAAGGTCTGGTGAATATGGTGGATGACAGAGTACTTCCAAGATCAGTTCCTGTAACTTGAGTAGCATTATTTGTGCAACATGTGGTCGAGCATTGTCTTGCAAGAGAATTGGCCTGTCTCTATTGACCAATCTCGGTTGTTTAATTGCAAATTCACTCATCATTTCATCCAATTGGTTGATGTGTAACATCTGCTGTAATTGACTTACCAGGTTTCATGAAGCTGTTGTGGATGACACCAGTGCTGGACCACCAGACAGACACCATTAGCTTTTTCAGTGAATATTCTTTTTCGGATTGTGTTTTGGCACTTCATCTCTATCCAACCACCATCCAGAATGTTGTTGAAAAGAATCCATTTTTCATCACATGTAACAATACATTACAAAAATGGTTTGTTTTTATGCCATGACAGCAAAGAACAGCAAGTTTCAAAACGTCGTGACATTTGATGCTTGTTCAGTTCATGCGGTACCCACTTGTCCAGCTTCTTTACCTTGCCGATTTGTTTCAGATGGTCCAATACAGTTGAAATCGAAACATGAAACCTTGCTGCTAACTCACGCGTAGTTTGAGATGTATCTGCTTCCACTACAGTTTCCACTCATCATTATCCACCTTGCTTCAGGTCTACCACGGAGCTGATTTTCAAGAATAAAGTTACCAGACCAGAACTTCTCAAACCATCAACATACAGTGCGCTCATTCGCCACATCTTCATCAAACACCTCATTGTGGTTTCGATCTGTCGGGGACGCATTGGTTCCACGACGGAACTCATACTCATAAACAACACGAATCTTTGATCTATCCATGGGTTCAGAAAAATTGATTTACAAGAGAAAACTCACAATATAATCAGACACCATGAACTGCATTTCAAAAAGTGATAATTTAACTCTTCAGTGTTGTAAAACAAAGAATTGTCAGGATAAAACATTAGAGTTAACTACTGTCAAACTTGGTGCATAAGAAAATTGGACATTTCATTCTTAATGGCCTGATACATACATAAACACATACATACATACAGACAGACAGACACTCGCATATACATACATACATACTGTATCACATTGCATCATCATTTAACGTTCATGTTCATGACAAGTTACTTTCAGTTGCCATTTATCAAATTTACTCACAAAACTTTGGTTGGCCCAGGGCCATAGCAGAAGACACTTACCCGAAGTGTTATGCAGTAGAACTGAACCCAAGACCATGTAGTTGGGAAGTGAACTTCTTAACCACACAGCCACACCTGTACCCCAGGTGATACTTACAATATCAATGTTTCCCAAACAGTCACCCATCTAAATTCTAACTAGGTTCAACATTGCTTGACTTGAGTGAACAGACGGTAACTGCTGCATTCAACATGATGTGGCCATAAGCTGTATGATATAGTTTTAGCATGGTCTCATCTATTTACGATCTATGGGATGTCTGATTCTGCCCTGCGATGACGAAGTGTAGTAATGATGATGAGAATATCACTGATGAAGAATTCATGAATTCATGTAGTTGAAATTTGGGAAGTTGAAGAAATATGTTGACAGCTAATTGTGGTGATGGTTGACATGCCAGTCACATGATCGTCACATGACACCTGGGTCTCTCTCCCTCTCTCTCTCTCTCTCTCTCTCTCTCTCTCTTGTCTACTGCCCACTTAATGATGGTGACCATTCCTTTATATCGTCATTTCCTAAGTTGTGAAGAAGATCTCAAGAACTTCCAGTAACGTCCTTCCTGTTTATGTCTGAATTCATGTGTGTGTGTGTGTGAGAGAGAGAGAGAGATGTATTGTGCATGTATGTATATTTGTTCTTGTATATGTGTGTAGGTGTATATGTATGAGAAAGAGAGAGAGATGTATCAAGCATTTACATATACTTCTTTTTAAATATGTGAGCAGATGTCAATATATGTGGGGGGGGGGGGTACGTATGTGAGAGAGGGAGAGAGAGAGAGATGCACTGAGCATCTAATATATTCTAATATATAAAATAAAGATATGTCGCATTCACTTTCCATGCGAAAATGGTTTCACCAGTTACTGCCATACTTGGGATGCATGAATAATTTGAATATAGGGTCTTCATTTGATTTTTTTATTAAAAGTTTTTAAAAATAAAAAATTTTGCTTTTTATATTACATTCACGTCTTTCAAAAATTTTAGTATTTTTACTTCCAGTTTTCTAGCGTCAGTGATGTAACATATCTCTTTATGCATTTCTCTCTACCCATCTCTCTCTATCTATCTCTATCTCTCTGTAATATATCTCTCTATCTATATTTCTTATTTTCACTTTCACTTTACAGACCCTATTCTTTTCACTTTCAATTTTCATACGCCATTGTTTAACTTCCATGTTATTGTTTTCACTGTAAGTCTAAGTTTTGAATCACTATTTACAAACAATCAACGACAAATTACCCGACAGAAACAAGTTCACAATTACTGATATAAGTAATTTCATAATTTACTGACAGAAGTATCTTCCCAAATTTTACTTCAATCCGTACGGTCTTGTGTTTTCCTGTTGTTGACGGTTCCTTTCTGGTTCCTTCGATACTGGCTCTTTGGTTCACTGATATATGTAAGTGGGTGTATATGTGTGTGTGAGAAAGAGATGTGCTGAATATATATGTTTATTTACTCTTATATATTGGTGTCTGTGTCTCCTACATAACTTATGTATGTGTGTGTGTGTGTGTGAGAGAGAGAGAGAGAGAGAGAATGTCTCTCGTGTAAGAAAGTTAATGTTAGTGTGTGTGTGTGTGTGCTTACTTAGCTGGTGTATTGAGACGTATGTGTTGTATATAAGTACTAGACTTACAAAGAATAAATCCTGGGGTCAGTTTGCTCGACTAAAGGTGGTGCTTCAGCATGGCCACAGTCAAATGACTGACACAAGTAAAAGAATAAAACAATATTCTTTTCTACTCTAGGCACAAGGCTTGAAATTTTGGTGGGAGGGATCCAGTTGATTAGATCGACCCCAGTATGCAACTTGTACTTAATTTATCAACCCCGAAAGGATGAAAGGCAAAGTCAACCTCGGATGAATTTGAACTCCGAACATAAAGACAGATGAAATACTAAGCATTTTGCCCAGGGTGCTAACGTTTCTTCTTTCTTTATTGCCCACAAGGGGCTAAACATAGAGGGGACAGACAAAGGGATTAAGTTGATTACATCGACCCCAGTGCATAACTGGTACTTAATTTATCGACCCCGAAAGGATGAAAGTCAAAGTCGACCTCGGCGGAATTTGAACTCAGAATTTGGCGTGCTAACGTTTCTGCCAGCTCGCTGCCTTAAAAATAAAACTATATTGATGTGTGAGTGTGTATGTATGAAGGCAATGACCTGGTAGAATTGTTAGCATGCCAGGCAAAATGCTTACCAGCATTTTCATTTGTCTTTCTGTTCTGAGTTCAAATCCCGCCTAGGTTGACTTTGCCTTTCATCCTTTCAGGGTCGCGAAAATAAATACCAGCTGAATATTGGGGTCAATATAATCAACTATCCTCCCCCACCCCAAATTGCTAGTCTTGTTCCAAAATTTGAAACCAACATATGAGTGTGTGTGTATGTGTGCTTATTCAACTTGTGTATCTGGATGTGTGCTCAACTACGGGTGAGGGTACTTGAATTTTACGTGTGTATGTGCACAATTAATGTTTTGGGGTGTATGTTTATTTAGCTTGTGTATCTGTCTATCCATCTGTCTGCCTACCTGCCTGCCTATCTATTTATCTCTGTATGTCTGCCTGTAAATCTGTCTATCTGCTTGTCTGCCTATCTATCTGTTTGTCTATCAATCTGTTTGTCTGTCTGTCTGTCTATCTGTCTATCTATCTTTCTATCTATCTATCTATCTATCTATCTGTTTGTCTATCTATCTATCTATCTATCTACACACACACACACACACACACACATATATGTATGTACAGGGTGTGGTGAATATATTGTCGTCTAAATTATGCAAAAATAAAAATAACACTGACATCTCATTTTAACAGATATATTTACTGAAATTACAAAAAAATATCTTGAAATACTAAGGAGTAAATTTATTCAATAAAATCACCATTGGCTTCAACCACGGCCTCCAGACGACTTCAGAATCTTCTGCAACTCTTCTGGATGGTCTCCTTGTTTAAGTTGGTGAATGCTGGCATAATCCTTGCCTTCAGTTTATCTTTGGTGTCACAAGGAGTTTTGTTGAAGAAATTTCTCTGTTAATCTGTATTATCGCAGTGGTCACATGAACGATTACATGAAGCACTGAGTAACAGTTTGTTAAATTTTTTTCACTTTTAATAAAATCATATCTTGCTCTACTTTTGGTGTTAGACTACTATTTTCTCCACCTTGTTTTGCACCTATGTGCTAATTTCCATGTGTGAGTGTCTCTGCATGCTACATGTGTGAAAGTATGTATATGCGTGTGTACCCATTCTCATATTCATGTGTGGGTGTGAGAAAGAGAATATTAATTAGTTGGAATAGATAAACGAGTGTTTATTTAGTCTGTCCATTTCGATGTTTGTGTGTATGTATGTGTGTTTGCTAGATATCTTTAATTGCATTTGGGTACAAGACTGTTAATGTGTTGTTGTATGTGTTTATTTAGCCTGTGCACTTATATGTATATGTGTGCTAGTTTTTTATGTATGCGTGTGTGTGAGATTTAGCATCCTGGACTTATCATAAACATTATTTGATATTTCTCCAGTCGTTTTACACAGTCAATATTACATAATATACATATAATATTACATAATCAATACAAAGTCTTATTTGTTTTATGTGCCTTGTGAGTTTCAACTTTCCATGGTTATTTGTCTTTTAACCCCAGGTCAGTCACAATCCAGCTGACTTGTGATCAAATGCATTGTAGATGTGATCATCTTATCTTTTTCTTATTGACACAGTGTATCTCGGAGTACATTTTCAAATATGTCCTGCCTTGCTGTTCTTTAGTCAGTCCTGACAAAGTATGCTTATCATCAAAAACATTACAGCTGTAACTATCCTATTTATCTTTCAGATAGTGTATCTTGGACTACTTTCTCTAATATGTCTACTCTTGTTTAGTCAATCCTGATAAAAAAAAAAAACAAATGATTTGAAATATAACAGCTATGACCATCCCATCTTTTATTCAGGCTTGGTGTATCTAAGACTATATTTTCTAATACAGGTCATCATCGACTTATAACCTATCTGACTTATGATTGATTGACTTTACAATGATTGATTGACTTTACAATGATTGACATGCCAGTTCCTAGCAGCAATAATAAATAATCCAGTTGAAATCTAAATTAACCCATCTACGGATGATGTCAGCTAACAAACGCTTCCCCTGGGTTTGGTTATCGATCACCACTGTCTTGGATGACTATCCTGTCACGGAGACATTGGGGCAACCGCATATTTGTTTATAAGACGACTGCTTGAGACTGCAAAATTTTTTAGTAATGCCAGTATAATAGTATAATACAGAATGCTGTGTGTGACTTTCACCTGAGAATCTACCTTAAGAATGTCAAAATATGAAACAAAGCTGTGTAAGCCTATAAGCTGACTTACAATCAGCAGTCGGATCCAGTTGTGGTCATAAGTCAACGAGAACCTGTATGTACTTTCTTGTTTTCGTTTAGCCCTAGGTCAGTCCTGACTACACAGACCATTGATTTAAAACATTACAGCTTTGACCACCTAGGAGTACATTATAAACTCCCAACCATGCCTATCCCATATTATATTCAGACCTAGCATATTGAGGAGTACATGATTTTATGAGTCCTTCCTTCTTTTTAAGATTGTAGGATGTCACTTGAGAGAAATTTAACTGCTATTTCAGCAGCACCTAGAGTCACCTTTGTTTGCTTTAAGTTATTACTATACTTAGAAATGCCTTGAAATATTGAAAGGTAAGTGAATGTGGCGAGGATGGCTTGTGTGAATGGGCCTACTCAGAACATTAATTTCTCTGAGACATGGTTCTCCTGGGATCTTATCTAGATGTTTCTGACATCCCTTTTTTTATCATACCTAGGGCACCTACAATAACAAGAACAGTTCTCATTTTAAGATGTCACATCTTTTGTATTTCAATTTTCAGGTCTTTATATTTACTTAGTTTGTCAAATTCCTTGACTATTATTATTATTATCATCATTATTATTATTATTATTATTATTATTATTTAAGGTGGCAAGCTGGCAGAATTGTTGGTGTGCTGGGGCAAAATACTTAGCAGTATTTTGTTTGTCATTGCATTCTGAGTTCAAATTCCGCTGAGGTCAAATTTGCCTTTCATCCTTTTGGGATCGATAAATTAAGTACCAGTGAAACACTGGAGTCGATGTAATTGACTTGTCCCCTCCCCACAAATGTCAGGCCTTGTGCCTATACTAGAAAGGATTATTATTATTATTACCATTATTATTATTTTTCATGCAGTGAGCTGGCAAAATTGTTAGATTGTGAAGCAAACAGTTAAGTGGCATTTCATCCATCTGTACATTTCGAGTTCAAATTCTGCCAAGGGTGACTCCTTTCATCCTTTCTAGGTTGATAAAATAAGGACCAGTCAAGTACTGGGCTTACTGATATCAACAAGCCCCTTCCCCCCAAATTTAAGGCTTTTTGCCTATAATGGAAAGGATTATATTTACTATTATTATTAAAGGCAGCAATCCAGCAGACTTGTTAGCACATCAGATAAAATGCTTCTTGGCATTATTTCCAACTCTTCAATAATTATGTCATCTTGCCAGCATATCACAGATATATATAATGATCATAACTATATGACAGCCACTTTAATGGTCATAACCAGGGCCATCACTAAGCCCCTGTAACCCCTGCAGTCGCAGGGGGCCTCCGCAGTTGAGGGGCCCCATGTTAAGATCAAAGTACGTAGATGAGTCATCTATTTACTTTGGTTAAGATGTTGAACAAGAATTAAACTATGTTAACTGAAAATTTCAAGAAATAAAATGGTAATACATTGTACCATGAATGTGTACCAGACTTTGTGGATTGTCTATAATATCTATGATATCTTAGCTCTCAGCTTGATTATTCTGAACTAATCAATGATTTCACAAAGCGAAAAGAATGCTGTGTTTGTCTTTGAAAGTTGCCTGGATTATAAAACTGCTCTTTTATTTATATCTGGAAGTTTTATTTACTGAAATTTGTAATAGAGACCTAAATAAATTTAAATGTTGTACTTTTAAAGATGTTCTGTAGGATAATGTGAAACACTGAACTTCAGATAGAATAAAGTAAAATATAGCTATGAATAAAAGGTGCGTAGATTATGAATTTTGATTGAAGGGATTGGGGCCTCGAAACAAAAAGTTGCAAGGGGCCTCTAAAAGTCACATGACAGAGCTGATCATAACTCTATGACAATGATGGTAATACATTTGTAACTATTACTTCGTGGCATTTATGTTCAACAAGCTTTGCTACCTGGGTACTTGATGGCCTGCCCCCTTCATCATCATTGTTGCTTTATGAAACAAGTAGTTTTGTGGTCCAGTGGCAGCTGCTGCTGCTGCTGCTGTTGTTGTTTGAGGATTACTCTTTTAACTTTATCTTTTCTCTTTCATTTGTTTCAGTCATCGGACAGTGGCCATACTAGAGCACAGCAATGAGCTGACACAACTGATACCAAAGAAAATGCTTAGCAACATCTCTTTTGGTTTTACATTCTGAGTTCAAATGTCACTGAGATCGACTTTGCCTTTCATTCTTTCATGGTTGATAAAAAATAAGTTTCATTTGAACTCTGGGGTTGATGTTCTTGACTTTTCCCCCTCCCATCAAAATGCTGGCCTAGGGCCAAAATAAGAGAAAGAAAAACTTTTAGTTCTGGTACTTATCCTATTTGCCTCTTTTGCCAAACTACTAAGTTACAGAGATACCAACAACAGTTGTCATACAATAGCAAGGGACACACATCAACATACACACACATCAACACACACACACACACACATACAGTAGTGCCTCGATATATGAGTTAATTTTTTTCCCCAGAGATTGCTCATAAAGTGAAAACTTGTAAAGCAGAGCAATAATTTCCCATAATAACAATGTTATATATAAATCGTTAATTCATTCCCAGAAAAATATTTTACCCATAAAATTTATAACATTCGTAAATAAATGGCAATAAAACTACAGCAGAATGTAAAGAATATTTTATATAAAAAGAATGTCAAAATCATTTATAATGAAAAATATTATTATTATTATTATTATAATCGTTTTCTGAATCACTTTCCCTCGCACTAGACTCGCGCACACCATCACTTGTAGACGCAATCGCTGATTCACAAGCACTCATAGACAGACTTGTAGATGTCTTTTTAAAAAACAAGTTTAGAGTTGTTTGCTTAGAAGAAGCTTCTTTTTGCTCTCTATAGATTTCTCAGTAACACACAGAAGCATTTGTTACGGTAGAAGAAACTTTTGCACTTGGTTCAAAATTTGGATCTTTTGCTTGAAAAATAAAACTTGTAAACCCAGGGTCTCGTAACGTGGGTCCTCAAAAAGTGGGTATTACCGTACTTACACACACACACACATCTATATAGTAAGTATTATCTTGAGTTCTGGGACTCATAAGGCTGATCACCTGGTTTCGATGGGGTATTAATAACCAAAATCGCAACACTCTCCCTGAGCAGAGGACACCAAGTTCATCGCAGAGTCACTCGTTTGCAGATGAGTGGACTGGAGCAATGTGAAATGAAGTGCTTTGCTCAAGAACACAACACACCACCTGGGCTGGGAATCGAAACAAAACGACGATCTTGCAATTGTAAGTGGAACACCCTAACCACTAAGCCAAATGCATTCTCAGCATATATATATATATATATATATATATATATATATATATATATATATTTGTGTATGTACGTATATGTATACACACAAACTCAAGCACACGCACACAGAGGCACACATACACAAGCACACCACAAACACCAGCACACAGACACACACACACAAATATAAGCAAACACATAAACACAAGCATACACACACACAAGCACACACAAACAAACACACACACACACACAAGCACATAGACACACACAAACACAAGCACCCAGACACAAGCACACACACACACACACACAAACACAAACAAGCACACACACACACACACAGACACACACAAACACAAACATGCACACACAGACACACAAGCACACAGATACACAAGCACACACACACACACACAGACACACACAAACACAAACATGCACACACAGACACACAAGCACACAGATACACAAGCACGCACACACATACAAGCGCGCACATACACACACACATTTAGTATAACTGGAGTAAATGCCTTGAAACATGCATTTAAGGGCTCTTAAGCGACCACATTTGGATTGCTGTGCAGAAACAAATGTTGTGGTCTTCTATTAAAACCTGATATTCTCCATCCTTGGTGTTATATTATTCTTACATATAGATATTTCTTTATTCTTTACTTGTTTCAGTCATTTGACTGTGGCCATGCTGGAGCACCGCCTTTTACTCAAAGAAATTGACCCATTCTTTGTAAGCCTGGTACTTATTCTGTCGGTCTCTCATGCTGAACTGCTAAGTATGTGTGTGTGTGTGTGTGTGTGTGTATGATGAGCTCCTCCCCCACCACAGTTACTCTATACCGAATTCACTCACAAGGCATTGGTCAAGCGGGGGCTAGAGTAGAGGACATTTGCTCAAGGTGCTGCATAGTGGGACTGAACCTGAAAGGAAATAGTCACATAGCAAGCTTCTTAACCACACAGCCATGCTTGCACCTATGGCTAAAATTCGATCAGTTATGGTAGTGGTCATGGCAGTGACAGTTGTGGTGGTGGTGGTGGTGGTAGTTGTGGTTGTGGTGTTTGCGGTGGTGGGGGTTGTGGTTGTGGTGTTTGCGGTGGTGGTGGTTGTGGTGGTGGTGGTGGTTGTTGTGGTTGGGGGGGGGGGGTTGTGGTGGTGGTGGTTGTAGTTGTGGTGGTGGTGGTGGTGGTTGTGGTGGTGGTGGCAGTTGTGGTTGTGGTGTTTGCGGTGGTGGTGGTAGTTGTGGTTGTGGTGGTGGTAGTAGCTGTGGTGGTGGTAGTTGTGGTTGTGGTGTTTGCTGTGGTGGTGGTGGTGGTGGTGGTTGTGGTGGTGGTGGTTGTAGTTGTGGTGGTGGTGGTTGTGGTGTTTGCGGTGGTGGTGGTTGTGGTGGTGGTGGTAGTTGTGGTTGTGGTGGTGGTAGTAGCTGTGGTGGTGGTAGTTGTGGTTGTGGTGTTTGCTGTGGTAGTGGTGGTGGTGGTGGTAGTAGTTCTGGTGGTGACATTGCGTGATGAACTTGTGGTATTTTAGCTGTAGTTATTTATTAATCCATAAGCAGGCAGGTGGGGAGGGATAAGGGAGATTTAGTCAACAGCTGTTCCCTCCTCTCATTGCTCCCACCTCTCCCCTGGCCTTTGCCCCCTCCTCATCACATCCGTGTTTCTATAATCTCGAGGATCAAGACAGCATGGCTTAAGAATAAATCTGTATGTATTTAATCATGTCTGAAATTAGGACCCTGCTGGACCTTTTTTATTTGTTTTGTTTTGTTTTTTCTTTGCAGGTCTTTTGAGGATCAAACCAAACTGTTTATCTTTTATCTGATTCAGTCATTCGACTGTGGCCACACTGGAGCACCACCTTGAAGAATTTCATCAAACAAATCAACCATTATACTTGTTGTTTTATGTCTGGTACCTATTCTAAGTGATGGGGGCATAAACAAAGCAACACTGGTTGTGAAGTGATGGTAGGAGACAAACTCAAGGACACACACACACACACATGTATGACAGGCTTCTATGCAGTTTCCATCTACCAAATTCCCTCACAAGACATTGGTCAGCCCAGTGCTATATTAGATAACACTTGCTCAAAGTGCCCTGCAATAAGATTGAACCTGAATCGACATGGTTGTAAAGTAATAGTGTTAACCACACATCCATACCCGCATTATTCAAAAATCTTTTCTTCTTTTTCTTTCAGTTAGAAACCTGCACTCCAGTAACCTCTTCACCTCTCAGCTTGTTTACACTGTTGACATTTTGAACAGCAAAAAGCCAAGAGATGAAACTTTCTGTCCAACCAGTTGCAATGCTGTTCATTTATTCACGCAACTCCTGGATTAATTACAGTTGGCCTTACTTCATTCAACACCTGCCACAACTCTTATTTAGTAAAGGTGTTTGTTATTGAATCCCACACCACTTCTCCATGAATAAGATGCTCCATCTGTAACCACTCTTATTATCCGACATGTTCTTTCCATTTTTTATGAAGCCAGTGCAATGTGGTTTGAGAGGTGAGAGATTTATAGCTCTTATTGGTTGCCAGTTTGAGTAACCATGTAGAAACTCCTTCTCTGTTTTTTTTTTCTGTAGTATGGGATGATACAGTGAAGGCATGTGGCTTATCAGACAGACATATTTATATAGATCCACCCCCACACATATATGTGTGTATGCCTGTGTATGTGCGTATGTCTATATGAATATATTTGTCTAGTAGGCCACACACCTTCGCTATACTAAAATGATGATGATGATGATATATTTCAATTCATATGTACAAATACAAATATCATGTTACACGAAGGCACATAGCCTTCATGTAATGTAGGTTTCAAATTTTGGCACAAAGCCAGCAACTGTGGAAGAGAATGTAAGTCGACCACATCAACCCCAACGCTCAACTGGTATTTATCTATCAACCCCAAAAGGATAAAAGGCAAGCTCATCCCCAGCAGCATTTGAACTCAGAAGGTTAAGTCAGAAAAAAAACTGGTGGGCACTTTTTCTGAAGCCGTAACCATTCTGCCAGCTCACCACCTTGCCTTTATGGAATATTATGTAATCTCATGGTTAGTGCAATGTCCTCAAAATCATAAGATCATGGTTTCAATCCTAGGACCTGGTAGTGTATTGTATTCTTGATCAAAACATTTCATTTCATGTTGTTCCACTCCATTCATCTCAAAATAAGTTCCTACAGTAGCTGGGAAGTTAACCCTGCAAAGGACCAGTATCCCTTTCGGTCGGGGAGTGTTGTAACCTCAGTCACTCAGATGCCATGGAAACCAGATTTTAGCTCCAACCTTATGAACCCTGGGGTGATATTTAATGGATCTATTCACACTTTTTTTTATTTATTACAGTAACATCAACCTTTCCACGTTGGACTTTTAAGTGTCGTTCACTTCGTATATTGGAATACAAAATACAATTGAGACACACGTTTTTGTTGTTGTTGTTTTTTTTTGCCAGGTGGTGGTGGGGTTAGTTGCTGAGTCTGAAAGGAGGAGCAATGCCCGTGACCTCCTCCAGATGCTCTCCCAGACTAATCAGATTGATGTTGTGAATGTTTATTTTGAACTTGGTAAGTCAGCAACTGCATGGAAGACATGAGCAGGAAGGGAATTCCAGAGGGCTGCCATTCTGGGAAGTGGGTGGTGGACTGTAATGTAAACCCCACTTTCTTGACCCCTTCAGTGTAGCAGGTTCTGAGAGAGAGAGAGAGAGAGAGAGAGAGAGATAGGCAGACACAGAGAAACAGAAAGAGAGAGAGAGAGTCAGATAGATGGAAACAGAAAGAGAGAGAGGGAAGTGTTATCAATCCCAGTGTATCATTTAACTGAAACTTTATATATTGACACAAAAGGGATGACTTGATACAGCAGGTTATTTCACTCTGGAATTGAACCTGAAACCTACATACAAGTAGGGTGTTGTCTGGCCAGCAATTTCATATTTGGACCAAGCTACCTGGACATGCTAAACCACCGGCACAAACATGCCCTCTACGTTAATTTCCAGCCAATGACATCCAGTATTGATTTGATGACTTGCTTTCCTTTTTTACTTATGGACCCCTCTGATCTTTATTTCCCTTGGATGGACCCTCAGTATTTAAAAAAAAAAAACATATTATATTTTTTATATTTAAATATTATTAGAAATTGTACAACAAAACACTATTTTGTGTATTGCAGATGTATAACCAATTTATTGCAGATAAATTTTGACAGCAAAATCTTCTATGGATCCTGGTTGAGAACCACTGATTTAGAGGAATGACCTTACCAATATCCATTTTGCTTTCATAATTATCATTCAACATCCACTTTTCCATGCTTGCATTGGTCAGAGTAAATTTCTTTTTTTTCCCAGTCATCCAACTCCAAATAGTGACACTCCATAGTGTTTCCAAGTATTTAAAGTGAGTTGACAGATAGATAGATAGATAGATAGATAGACATGGATATAGATAGACAGAGAGACAGACAGACAGAGATATAGATTGATAGATAGATAGATAGAGAGAGAGAGAGACAGACAGACAGGCAGAGATAGATAGACAGACAGACAAATAGATAGATAGATTGATTGATTGATGGACAGGCAGACTGATAGATAGAGACAGAGATAGATAGATAGAGTGATTGACAGACATACAGACAGATAGATAGATAAATAGATGAAGACAAACAGATAGACTGTGCTTTATTCCCATTTCTGTCTACCAAATCCACTCACAAGGCTTTGGTTTCCTATTGTAATCCCAGGTTTTGGTCACTTCAAGATTGTAGCAGAAGACACTTGACCTAGTTGCCATGAAGTGAAATGGAAACCATATCCATGTGATTAGAAAGCAAACTTCCATGCATGTGGCCATACATGCACCTATATATTTTCATCTTGGATGAGACTTTCTAACTTGACTTCCTTTCCCATTTGATGTATTTTATCTGATTTTGAATTTCTATTGATTGAGTCATATTAATGAAAATAAATTTTATGATGATTTAATATGCAGCCTTCAGGCTCCTGTCTCTCACAGCAATATATTTGGAGTAAAGAGGCCATGTCATGCAATGAAGTCATGAATAACAACAAAAGAACTTGGACAAGCCAACTAGTTGATGGATTGATCAAATGATTAATCGAGCAATCAATTAGTTAGTAGGCTGATAACTGTTGACTTAGACACAAAGCCAGCTATTTTATGGTAGAGAAAGGGGTTTCATTGATTAAATCAATCTCCCGATATTTGATTGACATGTTGTGTGTGTGTTTGTTTGTTTACATCTCCATTACTTAACAGTTCAGCAAAACAGAGACTGATAGAATAAGTACCAAAGTCCTCAAAAATAAGTCCCGGGGTCAACTTGATGAACTAAAACCCTATAAGGTGATGTCATTGTATGACTGCAGTCCAAAATAACTTTTAAGAGGGTAAAAATTTTAAAGGATTTTAATAACTTAACATTAGTATTAGGAAGGGCATAGAAACCATACCAAAGCAGATACATCCGAGCGAGATCGTTGCCAGTGCCGATGGATTGGCTCCCATGCAGGTGGCACATAAAATACACCATTTTGAGTGTGGTCGTTGCCAGTACCCGCCTGACTAGCCCTTGTGCCGGTGGCACGTAAAAGCACCCACTACAATCTCAGAGTGGTTGGCGTTAGGAAGGGCATCCAGCTGTAGAAACTCTGCCAAATCAGATTGGAGCCTGGTGTCGCTTCATGGTCCACCAGTCCTCAGTCAAATCGTCCAACCCATGCTAGCATGGAAAGCGGACGTTAAACGACGATGATGATGATGATGAAATTGGTCCATGACAGTCTCCTGACCTATCTGATCCTGTCAAACCATCCAGCCCATGGAGATACAGAAACGAGACATTAAATAATGATGTGTGCTAGTCGTAAAACGTGTTCACTTTGCACAAGCAAACACCTTCCATCCTGCTCTTATTCTCCTTGAGATTTCTTGAGACATGGATGCTATCCATGTCTTGGTGTATATTCACTATGTTCCCCCAGTAAACATACTCACTTACCTCCTGCATTTCATTGCTTTCCACTTCTATTCAATCTTATGTGATGTTGTCATCCCTCATATATTACGTTTTCATATGGTTCATTTTAAAGTTTACTGCTGAGCTAAGGCTGTCCAGCTCTATCAGCAGCTTAGAAACAAACATTGGTTATGTGTATGGCCCTTTTCTCCAAAATCAGCCAGTATAAAAAAAAAAAAAAAGAAACCAACGAAAAATTGATTAGTTGCCTAGGTAACAGAATTACCTCCAAAATTAAGAAAAGTCTTTTTCATTGTGTGTATTTTGAGGTTTCTTTTTTTTTTTCAAGTTTATTTAGAGAGTGCAGACTGTTAATCACACCAGTTATGATTAATGTACTTATAGAAAGTGTTGTTGAGAAGTCACACACTCTGCTAACTACCATTCCCACAACCTTCGTACATCTGTTTGTGCCACTATCTACTACTGAATGGTAT
The DNA here is from genome assembly GCF_046866305.1 of Octopus bimaculoides. NCBI lineage: Eukaryota > Metazoa > Mollusca > Cephalopoda > Octopoda > Octopodidae > Octopus > Octopus bimaculoides. The sequence goes on from NC_142953.1 coordinate 16,881,161, forward strand.
TAAATTCCTTGACACAAAATACTCCCTTTGATATAGACAATCCTCTCCAAATGCATTAACATTCATATCTAAAATCTAAAACTGGCAGCTTCTGTTGAAAGTCTTTCATTATCATGTAGAGAGAGAGAGAGAGAGAGAAACTCCACATAGTATACAAGAAGTTGTTGTTGTAACTGCTGCTGCTGTGGTTGCATCTGCTACTACTACTGCTTCTGCTGCTGTTGTTGCTGTTTAATTCCTCTTCAGTTCCATTCAAGAGGATATACTTGGGTATTTTTCTCTCCTGTTTCTTACTTAAACCTTTAGCATTCAGATTACTCTGTCGAATAGGCTGGATATTCATTCCTATTACCTTGAATTAATCATGGATTATCTTTTAACTTCAAGATTTCGATTATGTAATTGCTTATTTTTAGAATGACATTGTAGGACAGGTATGAGAGGCTGGACCCGGCAATTTTAAACATAAAATAAATAGAATATTTGGGCTGGTTTAAATGTTAAAAGGTTAAACCAGGATAGTTTTAATATCTTAGAACCAGAGGTGGTCTCAGGTACATTGATATCAAAAAGGGTTAGAGGATGTACCTGGTTATTTCTCTCCCATGGTCCCTTAAACTTAGGCATTTTAGTCACGCAAATCAACCCCAGTACTTACTTCCTCTTTTAAGCTTGGTGCTTATTCTATTGGTCTGTTTCACAGAACTCATAAGTTATAAGGACATAAACATACCAACACCAGTTGTCAAGCGGTGGTGGAGGATAAAGACACACACACATATATATGACAGGCTCCTTTCAGTTTCCATCTACCAAATGCAATCACAATGCTTTGGTTGGCCCAAGGCTAAAGTAGATGCCATGCAGTGGGATTGAACCCAGAACCATGTGGTAGGGAAGCAAACTTCTTACAATACAGCTTCACCTGCATCTATGTGTGTGTGTCTGTGTTTGTCCCCCTATCATCGCTTGACAACCTGTGCTGGTGTGTTTAGGTCTCTGTAACTTAGCGATTCAGCAAAAGGGACCTATAGAATAAGTACTAGGCTTACAAAGAATAAGTCCTGGGAGCGACTAAAACCCTTTAAGGTGGTGCTCCAACATGGCCACAGTCAAATAACTGAAACAAGTAAAAGAATAAAAAGATATATGTATTTGTATGTCTATTCTTTGACTTGTTTCAGTCATTTGACTGCAGCCATGCTGGAGCACTGCCTTTTAGTCGAGCCCAGGACTTATTCTTTATAAGCCTAGTACATATTCTATCGATTTCTTTTGCCGAACCGCTAAGTTACGGAGACCTAAATACACCAACACCGGTTGTCAAGCGATGGTGGGGGACAAAGACACACATACGTACATACACACACATATATATATATATATATATATATATATATATATATAGCCTTAGGCTATAGTGGAAGACACTTGCCCGTGGTGCCACGCAGTGAGACTGAACCCGGAACTATGTGGTTGGTACGCAAGCTACTTACCACACAGCCAGTCCTGCGCCTATCTATATTTAAATATATATACTATGTATTTATATGTGTATTTGTGTGTGTGTGTGTGTGTGTGTGTATATATATATATATATATATATATATATATATATATATATATATATATATATATATATATATATATACTTTATTTCCCTTTTCTTGTGGACATGTTTAATTATTCATTCTTTAAGGTCTTCTATGTTATAATTACCCTTTCCACTTCCTTCACCCTTCTTCATCTAGATAAGTGTATGTAGATAAGTTAGTACACTTAAGTTGTAATTCACTTAGGTTGACCACTCACCACAAGAATATCATGTTTCAAGTTTATTCTGGCCTGACTACATATTTACGACCCACCACTGATATAGGCAGACACAGCTCATATATATCTATCCCTTACGACCTTTAAGATCTATGTATCCATATCTATTTATCGCTTTATCTTCTTTTTCTACATTTAGATTTTTCCTCACCACCCTTCGCCAACCCGTCTAAATAGCTTAGATGTATCTTACTTGACTATCCAGATTTTCTTATTGTTTCTTAGATTACACACCCCACCGATTTGACTCCTTTTATGTTTTACTTTATTTTTTCTTCTTAGTATTTTATATTCCTATTTTATTTTATATTATTATTTCATTTTTGTTATGTTTTTTTATTGTATTGTTTTTAACCACCAACTTAACACTACACACTGAATTGTGGCAAGGTATGGACGGATTCCGGAGTACCGAGAAAATTATGTATAAATATATCAAATTAAGAATTCTACGAGGTATGGTACAATGCAAAATACCAAACGGAACCTCACCTCTTATATCTCATCTTTCTTCCTCCTTTAACGCCTATGTGATATAATTCTTGGGAGAAAATACATACATATTTGGCTGAAGATAGCTTTATATTGTCAATTATACACTGATGTAACAACTATAAAACTATAAAGCTTGAAACACGTGTACCGCAGAATCCTTTGTGTTTTTGTTTTTATTTTTGCATTTACAATTTATATATATATATATATACACACACACACATATATATATATATATATATATATATATATATATATATATATATATATATATACATTAGAAATGCAGTCTATTGACTGTTTTTACTCTCGCTAGGCCACTGGTGGTAAATAAAATTTCTAAAATTTTCTTTGCCACCCTATAATTTATTAATATATATATATATCATTTGTAGAAATACATAAATCCACAGAAGAGAAATCCAGGGTAACCCCATAAACCGGCCTACCCCAGTATATTTTTACGTATGTGTGTGTATAAAACATGTCCAGAGTTTTCTCCCATACTTACTGGAATAATTAAAATAATATTAGCCACTGGCCGATATATCTTTTCTCCGCTGTGTAATTGCATCTAATTAAATATTTAATGTACATTGCATTAATTATATTAACACGAACTTAAACTGTATTTTTACGTAATATTCAAAATCAAAAACACTACACCACCCATGACTTGTAAAAGCATTCTTTCATGCTCAGAATCGTTAAAATATGAACTATAACTACCCACATCAATTATTATCTGTCAGGACACGGAATCCTTCAAGGCAGCAAGCTGGCAGAAAACGTTAGCTCGCCGGGCGAAATACTTAGCGATATCTCGTCTGTCTTTGTGTTCTGAGCTCAAATTCCGCTGTGGTCGACTTTGTTTTTCATCCTTTTGGAGGACGATAAATTAAGTACCAGTGGCATACTAAGGTCGATCTAATCGACTGCCCCCTCCCCATACTTCAAAAATTCCATATATCCCAAAATGTGTCAACATTACTCCCGGAAGGATGTCTGTGGAGGCCTTTCTTAATGGCTCTTTTAATGTTCGCTTTCCTGTCTTTTTCGGTGTACTTTTTGGCTTTCATAGCTGACTTTTTGTACTTGACTCATGTCTCTTTTCTGCCCTCACCTTTTCTGACAAGTCTTACAGCACCTGAGTTCTGTATATAGAATGAGGTAATTGCTGCTGCAGCCGCAGTTGCTGCTGTTGTTGTTGTTCTTCTTATTATTATTACAGACCGATTTCAAAAGCACCAGGTTTTAAATAGAGAGTGTGTGTGCGTGCATAAATAAGCCCATGGTTCGATTTGTTCGACTAAAACCCTTGAAGATGGTACACCAGCATGGCCGCAGTCAAATGACTGAAATAAATAAAGGATAAAAGAAACGCGCGCGCGCGCACACACTCATGCGACAGGCTTCCAGACAGTTTCCAGTTACCAAGTTAACTTACAGGGCATCGATTGGTCCACAGTTATAGTAGAAGACACCTGGCCGAGTTGCCGCATAGTGAGACCGAACCCGACACCACGTGGTTGCGAACCAAGCTTCCTAAGCACACAGCCATGTCTGCATCTATGTATAACTCAGCTGCCTTCTGTTACATCAGAAATTTTCTACACCAATGCAGGATAACTATTATTACTCACTAAAAAAATACAGACGTTTACCATCTGGTTTAGCTCATGTGTGAACATCACAGCAAAAAAAAAATCACGACTTTCATTCATAAGAATTTCTAATTCACAGGAGTTATCCCCCTTCGCACTGCACGTAATCATGTTCGCTAATTCACGCCTAGTTGATTGTATATGTGTGTGTGTGTGTGTCTGTATGCGTGTGTGTGGAATGTATATATGTTCATGTGTGTGTATGTATGTACGTATATATGTGTGTGTGAAGACGGGTTGCCTAGTTATTTGGTTGTTGCCCTCTCGATCGCAAGACCACGATTTCGATTCCCAGACCAGCAGTACGTTGTGTTCCTGAGCAAAACATTTCATTTTGTGTTGCTCTAGTCCATTCGGCTATTAATGATAACGCTGCCACGGAGTGGCTTTCCCTTCAAGGCAAAACATTGGCCTGACAGCCTACCTACCTACCTATATATATATACATACATATATATATATATATATATATATATATATATAT